>NT_176483.1:1672474-1732744 GCF_000188095.3 Bombus impatiens
GCGCTTCACGCTCAACAACCCGCGCCGGCGCCCTTCTTACTTTTTAACGTACCCTCTCGAATTCCTATTTTACGTGCACCGACACCGCATGGTCTCCTGACACCTATCGTTCAGGCTGCGCCCATTAATCCGGCCGCTATAATGGGACTGAAGAGAACTTGGGAAACCGCTTTCCCACCCGATACATCAAACACAGTCGCGAAACGTGCCACGTGGCACACACCAGCGACCGCATTTCACGCGCAAGCTCCAGCCGCTGCACCGGGCTTGCCTTATCCTGCTCAATTTTATCCTCAGATTTGATAGGTTAAGCCGCTAGTATCGATGATAATCGTTCTGAACACAACGGACGAACGATGTGTCTTCTTCTTAATGCATCTCTCTTGTATGTACTTTTCTACATTGTAGGTTGAGTTTGGACAAGAATCGATCGGCCAATATGGACCAATAATTATTCGTTCCTTCGTACGTTTCTCGTAGTCGTTGCAACGAGAGGTTGTGATTTTGAGACATTTATTTGCCGCGCGAGTGACGGGCAAGTTTATTCCAGTTGCATCGTTACTGCGTGAAAGAGTGTCGTACGATTACTACGATGGACGATTTGTTCTTCTACGAATATATACGATACGATGCTATTGTGTCCAAGGCAACTATTTACAGACGACATTCCGCATGATATTCTGTGCAAACCCTTTTTTCATATTATTGTGTTATTTTAGAGATCGTTTGCCCTCGAACTAAAGATATATACATATATATTCCTGTAACTAAAGATATATATATATATATATTAAATATATATATATATATATTTAATTATTATATACATATACATGTATATATCTATATATATATATGATCGTTTCAGAGATGGTTTTTTTTGATACTTAATTGAGCAGCAGTACTTAGAGTGTTTTTCTTTATGTCATTTCCTTACACAACGTATGAGTTTTTCGATGATCGCGTTACATGGGCCAGAATATATCGTCAGGAAGTGACTGTGTATCTTTCTCTTTCTCTTTGTTACACGTGTTCTTGTACTTTATAGGAGTTGTTCTTTCAATTTGTCGTATATGACATGTGCTTAGTAAAGTGCCTTAAAACGTGAATCATGAATTATGAACTGTTCGCCTTAAGACGTAATTTCATTTCTTTCGTAGATTTTGGAATTTATACGCGCATGTAAATATATACAGATAATAGATTTATATAGATATATATATATTAACAGAAATTGAAATATAAACGCAGACATATACATATATATAAATATATATATAAGAATGATTTATATATTTTGCTAGAAATATTTTTATTAGGGATATAAGTAAATGGACATTCCATCCAATGTTATCGGTTTTTAAGCTCTAATTCACGGAGAGTAGCTTCTTCTTTACGCGGCATCTACTTTACGCACGTCCATGTCTAGGATAAAAATTCTTTTCATTTTCTTTCTAAGCAAGAGCCTGAAGTTACATTGCAGTTTCACATCAAAACCATATTATTTCGATTGCAATTGCAATGCGCGCGAGCTTCCTGAGCCAGTCGATTCGACGTGACCGATAAGAAAAGTCCCACGACGAGATTCACAAATCCATTTCTAGCCCTCGCCACATTCCTAAGAGAACTTGCTTTTCTCTGTGCCGCGTAGAGGACACTTCGAGCTCGAAACAGGAAAACCAATCGAGGCAATATGCTCAGTCACGTCGCGCTTTTACGCGAACGTTTCGCGGTGGTGCAAATACGTTCGTCGATTGGATTAGTTGTGTAAACATTACGAGAGTTTGGTGAATGGTACATAAAGCACGAAGAAGAAAAGAACGTATATTAGAAGAGAACGGTAGTGTTATTGGCATCGTAAGTATTCCCTCTTGATCGTAGAAATTCTATTCGTTCTCCTTTGAAGGTTGAACGTTTCCTTCGGTTTGCTTCTCATAGCCTGATTTCCAAATAAAATACGAAATTTATATCCGAGAACCAAACATAGATCGAGCGAAACGTTGCACAAAACTCGTCATCTTATGTCATAAGAATGATAATGGGGCCAAAGGGAATACTAAACCAATGTCCAAATACTATTCTGCATGATAATTTAATCCTGATTAAAATAGACGAACGTTTCTCACTTAAAAAAAAAAAAAAAAAAAAGAAAAGAAAAATAAATAAAAACATAAGATAAAATAAAAGAAATTAGTAAGAAGAGGAAAATATAAATCTTCGTGCTATATTATATATTACCTAGGAGTCGTAGCTAGTGATGTTTTTAACTTGGTGTCGGCGGTGTATACCTTCTTCTCGATGCTCTTCTAATATTTTTGTGATACCGTAGAATTGGTGGAACGATCGAAGGAAAAGGCGTGTCGAGGGGCCTGACATCGAGCGTACGTGGAAAGCTCGTATTCCGTAGAAATAAACGACGATCGATATTTTTACTGCCATTACGAAACAGCTTTTTTTTCCAGAATAGTCCACGTGATCGCGAAGCTCGCCGTAGCCTTTCGTCCTTCGCTACTACTCTTTATTATGGTTTTTCTGTATGCTCGATCTCGGTGTTACCGCGGAGCAACGTGAAGTGCTGTCCAGTGATTACACAGATTTTTTCTTGCCACGTTTCTCTATACGTTTTCTCCTTCTCTCTTTTTTTTTTTTTTTTGTTTATTTTTTTACACGCACTCATATATACATATACGGATAATGTAGAGCGTGAATTAACGATTCTACGAACCATGGAAACGGCACGAGACGCACACGATGATCGTTGTTATTGCTCCAAAGTATAAAGTCCACGGGCATAGAAATGACTGGTTTGCATGTCGTGGTTTTGTGGAGGGACGTGCATACAAGTACCTGTAATATCCTTCTTCGTTACCTATCGTTTACGACGAGACGACAGACTTACGTAACGGGTCGAGTTACTTTTTTCTGTTTTTTTTTCCCCTAATGCGTAATTACGTTCATTATATATTAGTCGGTTTTTTCTCTTCCCCTTCCAAAACTTTGCCTCCCTCTCCGACCCTTTCCATAATTGTCGCATTCCTTTCCATATCATAACGCACATAGACTATCTGATAATACGTCTTGTAACAGTTCCCCACCACCCTGCCCCCCACCTCGTACGTATATTTACACGTAATCCTATAATTCTCGCACAACGCCTCCCTCTGTTTGACAGGATACGGTAGCGTATTACATAGAATTGAGTAGTACCTTTGGTATACACCTAGTCTTGTTTTGTTGTTACAATTGCAGTGCAAAGTGTGTACGACATTCGATGAATACTTTGCAAGCTGGTTCGCACGTGTGTAAGCGAATAGAGATCGTTTGTCCGTGGAATAAAAACATCGTCAAGTATCGATATAGTGGCTGAAACTGCAAAGAGACGGACATGTACTTTGGTACTCGAGTCGTGCACATTTTACATTCCAATCTTACCGATGTAACTCGAAAATCGGGATATAGTCTGCCGATATTATTTATGTCGGGCTTCCTGAGTCTGCTTTTATATAGCATTAATAGACATCTTAGAGATTTGAACGGAGTGACGCGAAACGGACCAATTTGATTTTACTCTCACAGTCGTTTCTGTGGATCTAAGGATATACAGATGCGGTAATGTATAGATCAGGGGAATGATATTTGATTTGGGGAGAAGGGAGTCGGCTGTGTCTAAATTTCATTGGTCGATTTGATCGTAAAAATGATTAATGATAGATCGATACAGAGATATTCAAATTCGTACTAAAAAGAAGCGAAGATTGCTTATAAGTTCCATCGGTTAGAATTTTCCAGAGTATTTATTATTTCAAATAGTAAATGCATTGCAGTCGTTGTCGTGGAACAAGAATTACGACCTGTATTAATTGATAATATCTTCGAAAAGACCAGAGATTTGCTCATATTCTAAAGAGCCTCACGATTTACGTCCCTTAGATCCATAGTCGTTTGCTCGACTTCTTACATTTACGTAGTCTCCATTTCGCGTCGCTACTGTGGAGGCGCATCTTGGTGTGTTTTTAAAACGCGAATAATCAAGAAATGTATCCGTCGGGTGTGTCGAGAAGTTTCCAAGCTTCCTTACGGTATTGGTACGATGTTTCGTTAACCGGGCAAAATTCGAAACTACCATTGGCCACTAATAGGAATTGAATTCGTACAGACGTACGTA
Organism: Bombus impatiens; assembly: GCF_000188095.3. Classification (NCBI taxonomy): domain Eukaryota; kingdom Metazoa; phylum Arthropoda; class Insecta; order Hymenoptera; family Apidae; genus Bombus; species Bombus impatiens. Next base: position 1,676,640 of record NT_176483.1, read on the forward strand.
AGAATTTCTCGACACGCTCGACACTCGCAGAGATTCCTCTACTAGATATACATACCGAATAGTTACGACTGTCGATAACTGCGGCTGTATCGGTGTACGAGAGATGCGCCTTCTCGTAAGAAGGACACATGCGTGCATCGAATGGACAATGTTATGCGTTAACAGGCCAGAAGCGGCTAGGAGGATTGCTATTCAAAGTTATGCCAATCAGAGACAGAATCTTGGAAGGGTCGAGTCCAACAGCGACAACGCCACTTCCAACCATATCAAATAAAAATAAGTTTCATCCTTTCATCAGCCTGTTAACCGGAGGACCCGTGTCAGCTCGTTACTTCGATATCGTAATTTCCATGTTCCTTGTTGCGTTTAGCGCGTTGTCTCATTTCTGTTTGAATTAAATTGTACCATGTCTATATTCGAAAGAACTGAAATTAATTAGTTTTTCTTAACGTTTAAGTCCGTAGTTCTAGAAGTTTCCGGTTAGAGGATGATCCGGTTAACGACTTGATTTTAATCGATCGTCATTCGTTATATACGTATCGACGCAAGAGCAATCCATTTCCTACGTGTCAGAGAACCGCTCGATTCTATTACTGCATAATGTCGTCCGACTGTGTATTACCTGCCATTGGCTTTCGCTGGGCACTCACACGAGCCGTATTATACACGTTATCCGCGGGGTACCAAAGGGGAGAGTAAGATTAGTGGGAGAGCGTGAGAGGGAACGAAAGGAGAAGGGATAAAGAACGAGCGTGAAAAGAAAACGTAGCATTTTTTATTTTAGATTATTGTTATTATTAATATTATTATTATTATTACTACTATTACTATTATTATTATCATCATCATTATCATTATTATCATCACCATCATCCTCATTATTATTACTATCATTATCATTATTATTGTCATTACTATTACTATTACTATTATTATTATTATTATTATTATTATTAATATTATTATTATTATTATTATTATTATTATTATTATTATTATTATTATTATTATTATTAGTATTAGTATTATTATCATCATCATTATCATTATTAATTTACTATTATTATCGTTCCAAGTACTAACTCCAAAGCTCGTCACCATCAAAGGTCGTGGCATAATAATATCTTTTTCTCTCTCTCATTATGCGTTGAATGTGTTGTCTCTGGCATTTTGTGATCCGCTAACTTGGTGACTGACAGTGTGTCGTCCTCCCCACCCTTTTGCAAGTTTACATTTTTGACTAATCGTCGTGAATAGTTATTATCATTGTCAGTACGTCACTATCGTCGCTATTATTCGGAGGCTGAGACTAAAACAGTATAATAAGCGGCACGTTCATTGTTAATTATTCATTTAGACTTTCTTACGGGCTATTCAGGTGAAACATGGATCAGACTCTCGTTCCACTCTAAATCTTTTTTCTCCCTTTTCTTCTACGACGAATCCTAGTTAATCAATCAACGTTCTTGCTGTACAAAGTTCGATTTCGAACGAGATGAAATTTAATTAAATTCGATGTAGAAGGTGACCGACCGGATTCTGAAAGATTGGAAATCGAAAGACTCGCGAAAAGGACGAGAGTCTCCGGAGTTATCACCGAGAAATAGACCACTCTAATCATACCTTACGAATTTTCACGGCTAATCGTGATTGTCCTGGCGAAAGTTAATTAATAATTACGACGCGGTACCAGCTTCACGCGTGTTGTTCGCGATGTAACAAAAAACGGGACGAGTTCATCACTGTACGACGCTTCTTCTCTTTTTTTTTTTCTCAAGCCCCACCCGAATTACGAAAAAACGTTTTTTCCCGATTGCGTTTTATCTTATACTGGGATATAGGACACGCATAGACACATATAGAAACCAACAAGAAATACACACGAAATGCAACAGGCACACGTATACGTTAGAAAACATACACATAAAACACAAACAGACAGGATTTTATACCAATCTTTTTTTTTAACCCTTGTATACACACTTTTTTTCTGTATATCAACGATTATATCGATGGTAAATCGATCATGTTTAATAAATGTGCCTTGTGGACATACATATCTTTTTGCTTGCCGGGTTGGTGGACTCTTACCCTGATTATATTACCTCGCCTGGTGGTGGTAATTTTCGTAGACACTGGTGTTTAATCTAGTCGGTTACTATTTTTCTTGTTTTATCATTAATAAATTACGGTTAAGAAATTTCCTTCCTACAATGCAAGGATTTAGCGGTATCGCCTAGATCGTAGAGGTCGATACGAAGGAATTATTTGTGGTATAAAATGGTATTTTGAAATCTTCTTGTGGTAATCTGTGAAAATTACGACCACCATTATCCTGTTACGTTCTATACATTTTTTTTCACTGGGCTCGCAGGTATCTTTGGTGTCTACAGATCAAGTTGGAGATTTCTGTGTCGTAATTTTTCCTCTCTCTCTCTCTCTATCTCTCTCCCCCTCTCTCCTTTTACTTTTTCTTTATTTCCATTGGTTCACGTACAGGTTGTTCCTCTCTTCCTCTGTTGCTCTGTTGCTCCCACTTCCTCTCGCCTTTTTTCTTCGTGTTTTATCTCCCCTGATCGCTGGGTCGATCCGTCTTCCGTTTCCCATTTTCAAAGGACGCGAGAGTCACGACCTTCGAAGGGCGATAAGTATTTCCACGTCGACCTTTAACATCGCGTTGAGCAAGCCTGTGATTAGATCTAACATCGTGGCCTAATTTAAGACCTGCTCGCTTTTGGTTAGACACGCGTATTTATATTTTCTTTGAGTTTTTAAATTTCGTTCGTTCTCCTTCTGTTTTATCTAATTTAAACGTGATCCGTTCCGATTTTCCTTGACTTTCGTTCAGACCGAGCAACTTCCTTGCTCTATGTTCCTTATATTTTCCTTCTGTATTCCTCGATTCCCCGATCTTGTCTCTTTCATTTTTCTGCAAATGCCTCGATGCGATACGAATCCACACAGATCTAAAAAAAAAAAAAGAGAAAAAAAAGAAAAATACAGATTCGATCGATCGAATATTAAAGAAAGCTCGAGAGACGAGAAAAGTTGAGAAACGTTAAATAAAATTGAATTGGAACGATATTTTGTTATCTGAAAGGAGGGTCGCACGCAAAAAGGCTTCTACTATATTGGGGAAGAGAGGGAGAGAGGAAGGAAGAGAGAGAGAGAGAGAGAGGGAGAGGGAGAGAGAGAGATAGAGAGAATGAGAAAGGGAGAGTGAATTTTGGTGATTTGGCAGAGGGGCGAAATCGCAAGTTGGTGCTACATATATATAAAACATACGTATATATCGTGTTACAATGGTGCAGTGTCGATTGCTGTTTGGTAGCGGGATCTACAAATACTAACTTCTGTGCTTCCAGGTAGGCCAAGTCCAAATCATTATTCCTTTGGATGATGTGCTTTTGTACGATCCGAGCGAATACACGAAGTAAAAATTCTGCGGAAGAGAATCAAATGAGAAATAATGTTTCTCATAGGAAAAGTTTCGCACGGACCGTAGAAAATCGTCAAGTTAATCGTGAAATCGTGCAGGTTGCGGGGACGCGTGAATAGAAAAGCAGATATGAAAGACTACAAGCTTGGAATCATAAAATTAGCGAAACAAATAATCAGTATATTCTGCACGATGTCATCGACCACAGATCGCGGTGTGGTTAATAGTTGGGCACTCTTCTTACGTTTGTATATACATAGAATCTATGGGTGTTACATCGAATTTTCTTATTTTTTAAAATTTTTATCGGAAAAGTTATTCGCTGATTAATCCACGAAGCAAGTTGTCGCGATCAAAGTATTGTACGTGCTTGCGGCCGTAATATTTCAGGCTCGTATTGTTAATTAACCGAACGAAGTAGTCCGAAACAAAGCAATTACATAAGAGGGTTCTTTTAACTTTCTTTTTTCTTACGTAGTTACGTTTTCTACGATCTCAAAGTTTCTCTTTCACGCAAGCAGAGGAATTTTCAGATCGTTAATGTAAATCTCATTCATAGCACCGTTCAAAAATGTGATTTCCTGTTTACGCGTTATCCAACTTTTGAACGGTGGTGCAGTCGACATAACGTTATTTGCCGGATAAGCTTGATCCAACGTTGATTGTCTTCCTTTTGTTTTCGATATAGGAGGCACGATGTTGCCACCACCACCAGTCGCGATATTTCCACCTGCTGCTGCAATGCTACCGCGTGGACCACCGCAGTTTGCAGCACCTTATCCGCCTCCAATTTTCTATTGGCCCTATCCTTCACCGCCTGTCAGTCCAACCAATTATTATAATCCAGCGAATGTCGGTGGGATCGCGGCGATTCCTCAACAGGCAGCTTTGGTAAGTATTCTCAGCAATTTTGAAGAGAGAAAGCTTCTTCGATATATCGTTGTTAATCGTTCGTTTTATATAATTACGACAATTACGAAAATTGCATTTCCAGTTAACTCCGGCGGAATGTCTGCAATTAGCACCAGGAGCAACTGTGCCTGCTGCGACCACACCAACAGCAGAACCGACGCGTATCGACGCTTTCCTCCCTCGAATGGATTTGGAAAAGCGCGTACCTGTTCCAGCACCTCCCCAAGCAGAATGCAATCCATTCATCGAAGTATTCATGGTGTGATGATGATTGCCCGATCAAGATTCATGCGATTCTCAGCAGGATTGAGTGAATCTTTTAGCCTCGCACGTTAGTAACTGAACGGTTACGTTTATTTGCTGCTTGTAAAAGAAGGCAACGTATCGTCGTACACGTGTACGTACGACAAGAAGAATCCTTGTCTTAAAACAGCGTCGAGGAAATTCGCGATACGAAGTCTCGAAAGGTATCCAACGTGACTGGATTCGCATCTTTTTCTTATCTTCGAAAGAAGCTCCCCCCCATCTTCCACCCCGTAAATCTAACGTGTCGCAGGGTGGCACGTTCCTTTCTAGTCTAGAGACAGATGCAAGTCGTCGTAGCATAACGCAGTGACGTCGTTTCTTTCTCGTCGTTTGTTTCAGTTCCTCTGGAACAGGACGCGCACGGCACATTTTCTATTCTCCTCATCCCCCCGTGTTCCCTCTCTGGGCTTCTGTTCTGTCACCCCATCTTCACGTCTGTTTCTTTTTTCTCGCTTTATTCCATTCGCCGCTCTGTGATTAAGCATCAGGACGCTAGATGCATACGTTCCCGGGAGCGACGAACCGCGATCAGCTAGCATCGTCTGGTCGTGTCACTAATATACCGTGGCGTTCCAGAATAATTCACGTTTCGATCATTTTAAGTAGGCTCGCTGGGAATCAATGACCGCAACCGTATGGCTGATATTCGGAATTTGAGCAACGAATTGAACGCACGACGCGTTAGCATTCAATTCGTACGAAGATTGGCTCGCAACATTGTGATTCCGAGTATCCGGCTATAGTATAATATTACGATCGAACGTGTTAACTACGATAATCTACTCTGGTTAATATAGCGAAAAAAGACGAAAAAGGAGAAGTAAAATCACCGGCGTGATATAGCGCTTTTATTTTTAGAGTTTTACTTAATTTAATATAAAGTTTTTAAATATGAAATTTATATATAATATATACCCTATATCGCGAATTTATCCGAACGAGATACGTTATCGTCGTTGGTTCGCCGTAAAGTTGTCAAGTTTTATTATTATCGAGTAAGTTATTCGACTCCAAAGTGTCGGTTCATGTTAGCTTCCGGCTCATCGGTTTGCCTGAATCGCTGTAGGAGACTACGATTCGCGCGATAACGACGATCTAACGATACTTTGTCATCGGATCGCCCCACGAATGCTGCAAACATTTCGCGAACGTTTTCCTTTAAGATATCGTCACCAGCTCGAGCCAATTTTTACCATCGGTTTCCGCTTGTAATCGATCGTATCTGTTTGTAGTAAAGTACATACGTATAATTACGGTTCTTCTACAGTGACTGCTATATAATACATATGTTATTTAACATACACAAGTTATTTAACATTGGTAAACCAGGTCGAGAATGCTGATACCTGAGATTTTTATCGATCGCTCAATCACGTAATTAGTTTATATAATTTTTAAACGCTATTTTTCCCCAGTAAAGCGATACGTTTCAACATTTTTTCACCCCTTCCTCGTTGCAGTGTATTAGTTTAGAATTAGTTGCAGCGTATAGCGAATCTTTCGAATAATTTTCTGCACAAAAAGAAGTAAGCCTTGACGAGTTTTTTCAAATCTTATTAGAATCGATAGTGCAAATGTCATTGGCTTATATAATTACGCACGAGAGAGGGATGAATTATACATTCTTTGGATAAAAATTGAGTTGAGAACATGTCTCTGCAGTTTTGCAAATGTTCCTCTCTGTTCTTGTTCCTGCAAACCGCGCTCGTGTATAAAGGTGCAATTTTAGATATAAAGAGTGACGTTCGAAAAGCCAGGGTCGTTTTATCGCTAAAAGTTAAGCATCATAAAAAGTCGTCAAATATCTTACGAATAATATAATATATATACATTATATACGAATATATAGATATACATATTTTTCATAAATATTACACTACAGCTAAGTTTGAAACGAGCTTCGATAATAATCGATAATCGACGTGTAGTTGTAGTTGCCAAAAACTTCACCGTACATTCTGACTTAAAGAAACAAGAAATACCAACATATATAACATGAATATCTTTCTTTCAATCGAGTTTATATTTTTGCATCCGTGCGAGTTATAAAAATTGAAAGAACGCAAGATCGAAGACGAGAGAACAGGTTATATATGGATCGATCAATAATATCGAGACCTTTAACTAACATCGCCACCATCGAAACTCTCGATTCAAAGGTACCTGAAGTTGTCTGATCGTACGTACGCGCTAAAACTATTAGCAGAGCTATTAGTGACACGCGGTGTGTTGTATTTCGTTTAGCGATTCGTTTGGTCGCGATGAAAAGTGCAATGAAAAGTGACGAGATGATTCGAAAATACTAGGGCTGCGAGTTAATATCGCCGGCTCGTAAGAATAAGTGTTTTAGGAATTAAGTTAAACTGTAAGAGATAAAAAAAACAGTGCTCCGGATTAACGAGCACCATGAACAAACCGCATTGTTGATTCCGTTTCTCGTTACCGTAACGTGCTATGTCACACGATATTGGTGCAATAATTTTTCTCTTCTTCTTTGTTTCTTGTTGTGACATACGTTATAGGGACCAAAAACACTAGTTCCCCGTACTGAGAAATATCAGGTAAAGTACTATCATTGTTATTCGTATTAAATTAATTATTTCGAACAATGTACATCGATATTTTTCAAATTCGCGATGAATTATTTAACGATTTTGCTTCAGTTTATTTTCTACACGGATCGATGGTTATTTTACTTAATTAATTATTGTAGTTCCTGATCGTACGTCATATATGGATAGTTCCTACCGAAAGGCGTTCTCCTGATTTCTAAGATGATTTCTCGTGTTAGAATTAAACAAAAAATTTTATCTCGAATTATGCTCACCCGATCTGAGAAACAGACTAGAACAAAATATTTAAATAATTCATGCAAATTTAATGGAATTATTCCGTAGACGGAAATTTTTAGCTATTCGATCTCGGCGTGACTCTCCTATCATGTTAGTATAATAGAAAATTGTATATACATACGTTTGTATGCCTATCTTATAATAAGATTCAGCATATTTAAATGAAAAAAAAAATCGCGTCTAGAAGACGCTGAGCAAGTAAAGCCGTTTATATTTATGTGACCCACTTCTTGACCGCACAAAGAGCTTTTTAAGGAAAAAAATTAAAAAAAGATATATATATATATATATATATGAGAAGCTTTCGTCTATTGTAAACACAGGCGAACTTCTGTCACCGATTGATCGTTTCTGCAGTCTAAAAAAAAAACGGCTACGACGAATAGTAATCTGATCCCGATATTTAATAATGTTATTAACGATATTAATATTAATATATTCAATAATTGTTTTAAAATAGTCTTCCATAATTTATTCGTCAACCCTTTCATTATATCGTGTAATATATTGTATACACAGTCCAAGATATCTATTTAATTGTAACGTATATAAAAAAAAGTAAAATCCATTCTTTTTGTTTCGATTTTTCTTATAATGTGATAATAAAACCATTTAATCGAATGCATCTTGTTTATTAGTACTGTCGTGACCAATCTTCAATATACAAATTATTAAATTACAAATATTGTATAATTTAAACGAACGTACTATTACTTCCTGAAAAAGTGCGTCAAAAATATTTTGCACGTAAATCGACGCTTATTCTTGCTTCCTTAAATAATGTCTTAATCTTTCTTCTTTGGAAGAATAAAGTTACAAACCTTTGTTTGTTGAGCTACTATTCACCGATAAAACTTATACGTAAAATCTCTATGATTCTCTTACAATTAACGATATAAAAAAATACGAATAACGGAGTGTCTTAAGTCGATTCAGTGAAAGACATCTTTTGTGAGATGTCTGTTGTATTTATATATTATATATATACGCCAAATAAGGCACGGCTATAATGATCTTACGCGTACGGACGGATAATCTGTTGCTCGATAAAATTCTTACGAAGGCGTTTGGTGAGATCACCTACACTATAAGGAAAACTATATCTATTAAATGATTCTCGTGTCGATTAAAAACGTATATATGTATAGATGTAGTATTCCTTAATGTATAACTCGCTTATGCGATAAGAACCATCAGTACATTGACGAGACTAAAACGCAATTTATACTCGGACGAGTTATCTATCACAACGTCGGCACGTGAGTTCCTCTCATCGTGCTAATATAATAAAGTATACTCTCTTCAACGTGTTTGGCAGTGTAATACCATGCATTTGTGACATGTTTTCATATTTTTCACTTTTACGTCGCGTTTCCCAATCTCGGTGTAATTCCAAAGAGAAGTATTACAGAAACTATTTTACATGTGCGCTTCGCGTGCCTGTAGATGACTCTTTAAATTATCCCAATAGCGAACTATCGCTCATATCGTTGTATCATTCGCTCTTTGTACACGATGTATAATAAAAAGTTTCATTTTAGTCATTACATTAGTGAATATACTATGCATTACGTACTACGTAATTAGGTACAACTTGGGATTGTGCGCAAGTGCATCTCGTATAAAATGTAAAACAAGCTCCTTCTTATTCATCCGTTAACATCTATTAAATTAAGAGCCACCCGAATACTGAGATCTCAGCTACAAGAAGATAGCAGACGTAAAATATTTTTCTTCGAAAAAACGACAGCGTTCTGTCGTGTCTTTCTTCTTGAGTTCAAATAGCTTAAGTATTAAATTCGGTGGGCTGAGTAATAATAATCAATTTCCACCTAGAAGTCCTTTCTTCGTGTTTCACGTGATAAAAATTATACTCTGCCAGCGGATACATTCCTGGCAGTATTCCTTTTTAACATTTACAATACCTACATAATTCAATGAACGAAGCAATTTCACTTCCCATTAACAATTTACATTGCCGTTTCCAAGGGCTGACTTTTGCTTCGCGCCCCAGCTGACAATTGCGTCAATTCCGTCGGCTCGTTTGCCAAAAACACATCCAAATTAGTCTCCAGCAAGGCTTCGCTTTTCGAACGTAAAGGCTTTTCTTCTCCTGTATCCAAATTAGTTTCTAACAATGCTTCGCTTCGAGGCCTCTCTTCGTGATAACGATAAGGATGAGGCGGTATCGGAGGATTAAAGTTTGGAGCATACTCTGGTACAGGCTCCGATATCTGACTCGGTGTGAACGTTGCGTTATCGTAACTGCGTTTTGAATCGTAATCCATTGTACTGTATGACGCTGATCCGTCGATATCGCGTTTCAATTCGCTAATAGAGTCGGTCAAGGCAAGACTCGAATTTAGTGGAAGGGTAGAGGTATTATGAAGGTAAGAACTCTCGTTGGTAGCATCGACGACTGGAGTTTCATCAGCGGTGGTTTCTGTGATGGATTCAATGGGCCAATCGTTGGTGGTTCTTGAAGCGAACGTGGAATGATTTCTAAAACCTTCGTTGCGATATGTCAAATCAAAGACCGGATTGTCCCCGCTTTGCGGAGCGCCGTACTTTTGAACAGCTCCTTTGAAATCGCTAGTGCTGGGGGAATATCTTGGATTATGCGCTTCGTATACATCGTAGCTTTGATTGTCTTCCATGGATGAGTTTAATTGAGATTTGTCCATTGAATCTATACTACCACCATTTAACATTCTTCTATAATCTAGCGATTTCGAGTTCAAAGTATCTGTAGAGTGTTTTGTCTGAAATGAATATTTGCGTAATGATAATTGTGTGCTACGACAGAGAGGTGGAAGAATCGCTTGAAACAGAAGAATATTTACCGCAATAGGTTTGCGTCTGTATGCCAGTTCGGTGAAACCAGAGGTGGAGCCGACTGATCGCAAAGAATGCAAAGATTGTCTGATTGAATTCCGTCTCTCTAGCCTTTCGAGGTTCCTCCTTTTTGACTTGGATATCCAGAGTGCGATAGCAGCCGTTAATAACGCTAGGGCTACGCCAGCTGCTCCTAACACAGCCACTGCGACTATGTCTTTTCTCCAAGATAGCGGATCGATATTTACTTTAGGATCTGGAATTAAAAAAAAAAAAGATATATATATATCCTTTTTCCTAGAATTATACGTATAGTAAAACTTACCAATTTCGCAAATGAAAGGACTTGGTTGAGCACAGTAGTCAATTTCGATAGTCTGATATATGAAAGTGGTGCACTTATCCACACGATCTAATTGTTGTACCCAGGCACGATCGGAATAATCGTATCCAACTTGTTGTTTTCGCAGAAATTGCCAAACTTCCAGATAATTACCCATAATGAACGGCATGGACGCGTTCACAGACTAACGGCATTGGAACAAATTTCATTAAACGAGCCTATAAATCAGGTAATTAGACATGCTAAGAGTTCCAGCGACCGATGACTCACTCTACAGAATTCTCGAGCGCTAAAAAAATCCATGGGAGCACCAATGTATATGTAGCATGTATCGCCCACTAAATCCCATGCTGGTGGACATTTGCCATTTAAGACTGACTGATTGCTCATATGGAAAGGTTGATAGTCAACTTGTAACAGCTCCGGAGAATCTCCCCTGTCTCTGATTCTACCAGCAACAGCTAGGGTTTCGTTATATCCCCACCAATTGTGTCGTGCATCTATATGGGACCTCCACATTTCTAACTGTCTGTATAATTAAAAATTACATGATTAACATTCTATGCATCTAGTTATAAAACGATATTTAGTATTATGCATACTGTGATCTATTCATCGTAAGCATTTCGTAATCGTTGTCTGGATTAAAGAAAACGTTATCCACGTATTGTTGGCCAGGGGTTCCTGCAACTACCGTGCTACGGCCATCACGGTCCACTGCGTAATTTCTGAAATAATTTTTCATAGAATTTACGAATGAAATTTTTTGTTCTTTGAAATATCGGATGTTGAAGAAGAGCCGCGTACTTATAGAAACCATTGTGAGATGTGCTTTGATAGATAGGTAAACGAACTCCCTCGAATCCAGAGATTTCCAAGAGATGCGCACCAAGATTGGCATGCAAATAATTCAGAGTCATATTGCTGACTACTTGCTTCAGGACAATGTTATTATCATAGAGAGCATTGTTCTTTGTAAAATAGTTTCTGAATATAATAACTTCTTGATAGGGACTGCTTTGTCGACCTTCCACGTATCTGGAAAATATTCGATTAACCTTTCTGTTCGCTAGCGTCACTGGAGATGTTCCTTCTTACATACAGAGCAGGTTTGTTGAAATTTTCTGCAAAAAGATTATTGTGAATCCATCCTTCCAATGAAGTGGCAGAGCCCCTGGAATCGGCTCGAATCGAAAGACCGCCTTGGTTTTGTCGAACAACGTTATTCTATGATATCGAACGTAATATGTTTAAAAAGACACGCACATTTTAAGTAATCAAAAGATACTTTGACAAATATTGGAACGCTTACTCTGAAGTACAAAGATTGAGTATTTTGGACATCCAACCATACAGCTGACTTGCAGGTTGAAAAATTACCATACAGTTTCTCGCAATTATTCGTGAATTGATTACGTTCAAGGGTCATTATAGCATTCACTTCGCCAGCACTAGCGTATTTAATCGCTCCTTCGCGGCAGTTAGTTATCACAGAATAGGAAATGTTATGTTGCACATCACGATCTGAACAGTGAAAAAAAATATGTATATATATATATATAGAAAGAAGAGTATGACATCGATATACCATATTCGAGTTACATAATAATTTTCCTTACTGAATCCAATAGCAGAGATTGGTAGAGTGACTACTTCTGCGATAAATCCATGTACGTTGCTTGCACCATTGGCGAATAATCTTATACTAAGGCTTGGCCCCTGAGTTCTGAATAATTTCTTTTCATCGAGACTATTAGCTTCCAAGTGGCCTATCCTTTTGGCAGTGATATTATAAATGTCTCCATCGTATAAAGTAATGCTATCAGTTCGGCCCGGTTTTCCAGTGGAATTAAACAAATTAAATTGCAAAAGCCTAAAACGAAGTAAATTAAATTTGATACAATTAAAGAAGGATAGATATTCTATTGGGAAAAGTGGATACCTAAATCCAAAAGGTTTTGCCCTGTAAGCACTGCGAAAGATCTTAACGCAATTCACAGGATGATTGTCGTATTTGTAATAAACTATAACTCGTTCCTCCAGTGTAATTTCTTTAGTAGTATCGCAAATATCGATCATGCTGAACAAATGATAAGGAATACTAAGATCTTTAATTGGAGTAAACGAACTTTCATCCGCTTCGCGACCTTCGCCCGTTATTGACAGTAAATTCACGCCATTTCCAAGCACGTTGTCGATAACGTTGAATAATAATTCGACCTACAGGATTGACAAATGTATCGATAAAATAATAAAAAGACCTAGTCAATAATAAAAGAGCAACATTATCCGATACGAACTGTATGGGTCGGCGATATCACGTTAATGCCGTGATAAGCGCTATGAGTTATGTTAACGTGCGTTATCGTCGGAGATTTCATAATCGTTTGCAGGGCAGCTGATTTCTCAAAATGCAAAATACCAGCACCGACGATCTTAATGTATCTTAACACCGACTCGACGCGTCTTACTGTTTCGTGAGTCACGACATCGTGAATACGATGCTCGTACAAGTGACGCTCGAATTCGCTGTTGGCAATCCGTATTCCGCCCCAATAGTCATGCGAATCGTCCAGATTACGTTTCCCACAATTTATGAAGACGAACTGACTGTCCCATGGGCATTCGTGCCGGTGCCCGTATAATTGGCCGTTCAGTCTAATTTGACAATCTTCCAATTTCACTTCTTTCCCGGTACACTGAAATATTATACATTAAAATATCCAGTATGCGTGTATATAGAATGTTAAGAAAAGAGAAATACGAGATTAACGAATACAGCACTCAAAATAGACAACGATCATCAAATCGCTTTAAACGGTGTACTTTTATTTACCTGCAATGGTTCAGGCCAAGACCAAACGCGTATTAAAGAACCAGGATGAAGTTCGTATCTACGATCATAGGATACATAGACATTAAGCGAGTCGTGGCCCAACTGTCGACAGGCTACTTGTGCGTTTCTTTCGGTAAATCTAGTGTCGCACAAGGGTATCCACTGTAAGGTTGTTCTATTGAAGAATTCCAAGAATCCTGTATGAATATAATAAAATGAATATCCCAGCTTGGATAAAAAAAATGAATATATATTTATTGTATCACTATATATGTTTAAAAAAGTTTTACCTTCGTTGTACAGGGACGAACATCGTCCATCTTTACAAAGACGGATAGTTTCATCCGACACGGAAATTATATTTCCACTTTTCCTTGACTTTGCGTTCGTAGAGTCACTAACGTCTTCGCGTTCCATCGGTTTCATTATTATCTCATGACCAGGTGCACCTACAGCTTTCAATGTACCAAGAACAAGAATCCCAACGTTGGGTGCAAATTCCATAACAACATCCGGATAAACGTGCAATGTGGCTTCTGGCATGATCGTGATATCAGATTTTACAACGTAAGGCTTGTCTCTGGAATGAATGGATAGATTTTCTACTATGCGTCCACCTAAATTATCTAGATCTATTTCCTTTCCGATCTGCCAGGATGCAGACACCGAAGAATCAAAAGAATCGCTGGTCAAGAAAGGTCGGTAGTTGGCAACTGCGTGATCATTCCAGTCATCAAAATCGAAAATACTTTGTCTGTGAATAACGAATATTTGCACGAGATATAATGAGACGATTAAATTAATTATAGATTAACGTTTGTTATATGGATAAATTAATACCTGATTTTAGTATCGTTATCAGTTCCCCACCAATTCTCCGACACATCGACTTCATTGTTAATTTTAGCTGTTCTAATGCCAGCCAATAATTCATAGTCCAAAGAATTATCGCCAAATAAATTTCTGTTTATTTGCACTTTCTGTATACCATGAAACCCAACAACGTAACTAGGACTATCGTCTGTACGACGTGGTCCCATACTAGCTGGATCATAGGTATTTCGTTTGACTTCGTTGTTATAAAAACGCGCATCGACGTTTCCCAAAATTTCTGATTGGCTGTCTGCCTTGAATTCTACCATATAGCCTCCAGTATTGCTCTCGATATAATTGTTGTTAATCTGCATCTTTTTCTCCATTCCTTGAATGGAAATCAAACCAGTTTTACATTGATTTCCCTCGAATCTATTATTGGACATATTCAAGGTGGCATAGTGGCCGTCGACTACAAAGCCAAACTGCTCGTTGTTTCGCCAGGTATTGTTATCAAAATATAAAGTGTGCGTGAAATTCTCGTTATACTGCCACACATCAGGCAAAATCACTTCGAAGCCACCCCTTCTGTTTCTTTCGATCGTACTATCTTGCATTATCCAATGGAAAAGATTATTCGAATGTCTTGCGTCGCGACTGAATTGGTATATTCCTTTGCCATTGTCTGTGATCAAGCTGTCGTTAATGTGAATCGCAATTTCAGACATATTCGTCTGGTAAATGTTCCAGTAAGGTGAATGTACGTAAATAGCTTGCTCCTGGTTGTGAGAAATCTCACAAGCGACCAATTGTATAGTTTCGTTTGCCTTTCGAAGAAAATGATCGCCAATTTCATCCAGATACCGATTGTAAAATGACGCGAGTATACCTTTCTTATTGTTCTTGATTTTGGACTTGGTTACTAGCAACTTTGGGATGGGGCCTCTTACGATTTTGTTTCGTACATCCTGTAAATGATACTTTATATATCCTCGATACTGTAAACGTTTGAATATTCTAATTCCCATACCTGTATCGGAGCTTGAAGAGCTGTGAGAACAACAACAGCCCCTCCAAGTGCGTTGGTGCCGCTATCGTATTCTAAAATCACAGCGTAAGAGGTCGATGTTGCAGGAAATATTGCCAAATCGCGTTTCAAGTTCCAACTTTCCCGACTAGGATCGACGTATTGCGAATCATGTAGAACGATCTGTTCCGTACTACGATTTTCGATGGGATTTAAAAGTTGAATACCGATAACGTATCCTGGAGTGCACTGTAGAATCAGAGAAGTATTTTTTAATTATTTCTTTGCAAAAACAGAAAGGAACGTCAATTCTTTCGATACGCTTACTTTAATGGCAATACGTTGTCGAATAGGATCACCGGTAACTTTGACGGTTATCATATATTTAGTTTCCTCGTTAGACAATTCAATGTCTCTCATGTTATACGGTATGACTACTGGATTATACGACGAATCAATTAAATCCGGCATACGTAGGAACCACCCAGCGAATTCTCTTTGTTGAACTGCAGAAAGGGCAGGATTGTGCCTTATCCCCGCGACTTTATTGTTCTCAATCCGAGAATTGACGATTTCCATTCCCAATTGTTTGAAACTGATCCCACTGCCCCCGTTTTGCGAGAAATCGCTGTTCTTCACAGTGTTTACAGCATCCACCGAGTATATATCCGAATATAAAATTCCTAGACCGTCTTGCAGATTGTCAATTATTCTAACACTGTCCAACGAATGTCTTGCGAAATCGATTTGAAGAGCTGTGCAAAGTTAATCATCTTTTATGATCGTATTTTGGAAAAATTAAAAAAAGATGTTTAAATGGTTATTGTAAGACGTACCTGGCTTGAAGGAATTTGTCGTGTAGTCGAGCAGACCTGCTTTTTCTATCGTTACAAATTGAAGGTCGCTTCTCAGGGCTAACGGTCCCAGTCGAAGACCCGCCCACGCAGCTTCTGAACATCTAACACCCACGTCGTTCTCGTGAGTGCAAGAATTCTCAAAATTCTGCTCTGTTTCTGCTTTACACTTCGATATATCGTTATCGTCCACGGTACATCTAACGTTACTTAAAATAATGTCTTCGTTGATACCAGCGTTTGGAATTTGTGAACGTTCCAGCAGCCAATTGTCTGGATCTAAAGTGAGACCTAATTGGTGACATACTAGAGCCGCGTCTCGGATTGTCCAACCGTAATTGCATACTGTTCCCCATTTTTCTCCTACTTTTACCTGTTAAGCATACGTAATAATTCCATAGTGCAATTCAAAATTGTACAATTCTTTTCTTTTTTCTTGATTTTATAATTTTACGTCAATTTCCTAACGATTATAATTCCATTTGATTCAGTGTTTAGTCAGCAATGGTAAATAATTTTACCTGTAATCTTCCTTCAAGATTCGTCTTTCCTCCAAGAAGCCTCACGGGTACGGACTCCGCTTCATTTAGTCCACTAAATGCTTGGCTCGTAAGAGTCTCGTTGTCCGAATCCATAAGAAGTTCTTCTTTCAAAGTGAACAGGATATCGCTTGGCCTTATCCCACGAGCGTCTAACGTCCCAGCAACCATCATTCCCACAGCTGGTGGGAAACGCAAAGTGACCCCAGGGTGCAGAATCAATTTTCCACCTGGTCGCACGTTGATATCCCTCTCAACGATGTATTCCCCAGAGTTTAAAAATTCGCGACCATCCACTTCACCACCGACCAAGTTTGTACCGGGTGTAACGAATCGTGGAACGAATGTTGGATTCGAGATGATTGTGTTGGCCCCTGGATTGCTGCTATGTAACAAGTACGGCAAGTATTCGATCTTGGCGAGATTGTATCTGTCTTTTCTAAAATGAAAACGGTACGTTAAAAAGTTTGTTAAAAATTGGACCATCGTAAAGTTTATAAAACAAATGTAAAATTAAACGGTACAAACCTATGGAATAATCTTTCGAATATCTTATTCTCTTCGGCAAATCCAAGCCAATTATAAGTACAATTTATAATCTTACTCTGATCTTCTAAATGAGAGCCAATTTCGTATCGTGATTCGGGATTATGTAAAATATTACGGAAAACCTCGACGTTGCTCGATGAAACAACGACTACAGCCGCGACTCTGGAACGCGGAATTAATCTGGATCTCACAGTATTCCTACTGTCGAACAGCTCTCGGACACGATTGTCGCGCAAAAAATTTCTAGTGAACAATAATCTCTGTACATCGCTGTAGGGTGAAAGACCGATGCTGACTACAAAGGCACCACGATTATTGTAAAATTCGTTGTGTCTGACAACGATGTCCGCAGGCAAGATGTTAAATTCCTCATAGAGAGGATTCTTGATTAGTATACAACCACTAGACTGCTCTCTGAAGTAATTGTATTCTATCGTTGCTTTTAAATTGATAGCAGGACTCAATTTGATCCCAAATTTTGTATTCTGTACGAAAGAATTGTGGCCAATTTGAAGTTTCAATAATCCTTCGTCGTGCCTCCAACTAGATCCTATTTGCACCGCAGTCTCGGAACTACTATTGAACCAATTACCCGTCACGTTCACGTGCGAATTGCCGGTTGCATTACCAACCTATAAATAATACGAACGTTAACCGTGATTTCTTTTTTTAATCGACTTTGTCTTTTTCGTAGGTTCGTGCAGCCATCCGCATTAATGGAATTGCTATTCTTCAAATTATAAGAGGAGCTTCGATAAAAATCTACTTCTGCTAATTCATTTTTCTTAGAATATACTCACTAGGATGCCAATATCTTTGTTGCGAAATATCTGCGAATATTCGACTACGGTAGTCTGATTAAAGTAGACGTATTCGGTAGTGGAACTGTCGTTAAACCACGCTGCAAAACCGTAGCCCTGATTGGAGGAAATACTTGTCCGAGACACATTGCGATTTCCTCCGGTAAGGGTAATGTTCACGCCGTCTCCCGTATTAAAAGATATGCGACTGCTCGTAATATTCACATCCGCAGCGCCGCCCAACACATGCACGCCGGCTAGATATTTATTGCTGGATACAGAGGTTTCGTGGACGTGCAAGGCTGATCGTAGTTTCTCTACCGCGATTCCTCTTCCATTGTTACCGGCTACGATACTTCCAGTCACGTTTAGATCGTAGGTCTTTTCTGGAATAGAATCGGAGATACAGAGATCAGAGGTGGAAAGATTAGAAATACAGAAAGTTAAGATGAAATTTAAATTATTTGCGAGCTTACTATAACCAGAAGACAGTCGCACGAAAACGATAGTATTCGTACGTGGTTCGGCGACGAATTTTACATACAAATTCTGTCGAGTTGTAGCCACACTCTGAGGTAACGTGCCATTTTTTACTCTCACTCTAGCTAGCAATTTTTCCGCTTCGCCTATACCATCGTATACTTCTATCATAGCACTGTTATTTCTGTCAGTCTTCATTTGCAAAAAGTGCATAGTCAACACGTGTCCTGGTCTTGTGAAGATGTGCTAAAATTAACATTACACCAGACATGACACTCTCTTCGTATCTTCTATGACTATTTGTATGATAATTTATAAATTCGTTTACTTGCGGGCAACGTTTTATGTTAGGTGCATATTTGCTCTGTTCCATGGATATAATAACGGGAAACGTTTGACTGGCCGTAGTTGGAAATGTACACAAATCGAACACCTCTGTACGGTCTAATTTGTCATCGGGTCGTTCGTCGAAATGAACGTATTTGATTCCATCGGCTCCGTTATCTAATATACTGCAATCATTGATGCGTGCCATTCCCGACGAACTATTCACGTAAATTCCATATCCTACGAATGTAATCGTTGATTAGTAATATAAAAATTAACGACCAAGTGGAATTCGAATATTTCTATCGGACGAGACTGGGAATAACGTTACCTCTGTTGTTTTGAATGGTACTATTGTTGATTATGACAGGGCCATCCGGCGTAGTGACATTAATGCCGGTAAAGGCAGCATGAATAACCGAAATCGAATCCATTTGCGGTGGAACACCCTCGACATCGATCGCTGCCGTAACATTATATTCCCGACCCGTTCCTGCGTGCCTTTTAAACAGAAACAACGTTACTAAATGTCGTTCATTAGCTTCGATCGTCGAGACACAACGCTCCGATATTTAATTTCAGAGAAATCGTGATCGATCCAACAGATTTTCATAATTCGCGGTACGATCACCAATCTCTGTCTCCTAACATCGTCCAATTTTAAGGCCATGTAATTAGCTATAATTCAAAGGCCAAAATTCATCTGAATTTGTTTTCGAAATTTCGAGCTATGAAAACGATCTATATTTTACTTAATTAGTACGACTAAACTACGAAACGCTTACTCGATCACAACGTTTCGTAGAATCGACTTCGATCTCCGCACGTAAAGCGTATTTTCTTGGATCAGTGGTCGATCGTACAACGCTTCTTCGAAACGAATGCCTCTCCAATGTTTAATCGCTTTCGTGGCTCCATCGTGGCGCGGTAAACACGATATTCCAAGATCGGGATGATAATCTGAAAATCGTACGGTGTTGGTGATCTTTCACGGACGCTACAACTACGTGTACGTTTACAGGTTCGGTTAAAACTGTACCACAAACACCGCCACCGAGCTGCCTTTCGGACCATCTCTCGCAGCTCGTTAAAGAGGACTCGGTGCCTCTGCAACCTGGTTGTTCGTAAAGCAATCGTGGCTTCGCTGGCCATTGTCTATCCATCCACGACCACCATCTTCCACCTTGGAAACCAAGCTGCCTGCATGCTGTTTCCAGATCAGCCCTTGTCCAGCTACGCATTAACGTATTAATTTTATTAACGTGCTAAGAAGGCATAGATATATAAATGCTACGCGAATTACGTTTACGCACTGAACTGAGTTTACTTACTTTCGCGAATTCGTGCACACAGCTCTCCAGTCGCCACGATGTAAAAGTTCTAATCTACCTTCGTACGGAGTTGGTCCATCGACCAGTCGTATCGAAGGCGGTGCTTCGATAGGATGAACTTGATTATTCGCTTCTACTCCGGTTAATAAAATTGGAGCTTGTGGTTCACCCTTAATCACAAATCATACACGAACTATGAATAAGTATCGATCGAATTGATATTTACACGTACAACATATCGGTACGGTATTTAAGGCCCGATATCGAGTACTTTAAATTTGCAATTCGCTACGACTTTGGCTGTATAATGTTTGATTAATATTCCACGTTCGATATTTGACGTCGAGTACGGTGGAACATCGTTTACCCCCTTTAAGTCCCTACTACCCTTACGATTCGTGTAATAGGGATTCCTCCTAGTAGCTATCGTTCTTCGTTCGAATTTCTATAAATGCATTTCTTAGAATTCGCCGATATACCATGGTGATACACCACGTTCGCTATGCCACGCGGTATTTAACATTCGACGTTAATGGTAATCTTGGTAATTTTAGTGATAATCTTCTCTTGGTAATTTTATTTATCTATAGATGATCGACTGGCGAAACTTTTCAAATTCTCTGTTCCAACAAGTATTGGGATGACAAATGGGTGAAGATTCTGTCAGAGATAGACAGAGAGAAGCCTCGTAGCCTTCGCTATAGTCGTGGATCGTAGACTACAAATAAATGTCCATTCTCTGAGCAATTAATCACGAAGTTACGAGTTGATACGTAGTCGAGAATGGTTGGTGCACGCGCACAAGGTGAAGGGAAGGTCTCGTCTGAGTTGGAACGTAAGAGGATTAGCGAGGTCGTAGGTTAACAGTTCAGGCCAAGAACCGCTGTTTGATCCGTGACCTAAGACGCGTCGCGTGGTGGAGGCGGCATAGCGTACACAGTTGATTCGCTCGTCCGTGCTTTTTTCACATCGTGTGCTCGCTATTCCGTGTCTCGTTCTTTGATCGACCTATTAGAGCTACCTCTTCCTCGCAACAGCTTTTGCCGGCTGCCCTCGCGGAACCGCCACGATCAGAAATCCGGTGTAAATGGATTACTTCCACTCGTTTTCTCTTAACCCCGGTTAGAGAGCCTCGTTTCTACATGGCCGGTGAACAACTCCACCTACCAGCCTTTGAATGCCTATCGGATGTTCGTCACGCGAGTCTACACTATAATTAGAAACGGCGACAATCTTCTCCACTTTCGGTGTAATCCTTCGTGCACGAAAAAATATAGAATTTAATTTGGAATAATATTTTTTTATTATTAAATATAGAATTTAGTTTAATGTACGAAGGTTCCCCATATATCCCAACGGTGTTTCGCGTCAGAGTGTTTAGGTAACAGATTTTAGAGGCGATAGAGGTCTATGAACGAGGTAGCAAATTAGCTGTCTTAAATAAATACACCTGGAACAATGTGGAAAAAGATAAAGGACTAATGCGGGAAATCAGCTAAAAGCGGACGAATCAGTAGACGAATCCTTGGGAAAGATAAGACAGAAACATGGAATAAAATCTTGATTTCAGCCAGTTGAGAGAAATTGAAAGATACAACAATCCATAGAATGCGTATAATATGTAAAAGTATATCTGATACATCTAATAAAAATAACAAGTGACAACGTAATATTTTTGTAAGAACGAATCAAACCCGGCGTCGAGTTTCTAAACAATTGTATACTCTATATAAAAAACTACAATTTCAAATTCTATGTATCAATATAAAACGCAAATAGCGTAAACTGTAATTCGGCTTTTTCGCATTAGGAAAGAAATTTGAAACAGCAGGGACTTCTGTATCAGAAATTGTTTGAACATGAACTTTTTAAGATATCTTTTAGCGCAAATCATTGGTGGTTCTTGCATCGAGCCATCATGAACGCAAAATATCCAAAACGTAGTTTATAACGCTCAATAGGTAAATCCAAATTTCTGTCTGTTTTAATCGTATTTTTCTTTTTTTTTTTTTTTTTCGAAAGTATGAATTCGCATAAAAATTCGCAGTCTGGGAGTAGATCCGTATAGGTATTAAATATTTATCTCATAGAACTAATTTCAGTGTCTACCGAAACCATCCTCGAAGCCCTATCTAGATGCTTATCTCTCGAAAAAGACAAAAAATTGAAAAAGAAGATAAGATACCTAATCAGATTGGAAACGAGTCTCTTTCAACGGGAAAGTATTCGTTCCCGGACTACCGGAATATTAATAATATCCATTCTGTGCAACAGCCTGTGTACGCATATTCCCAACGAGTGGTCACAACGAGCTCGATCTGTGCGTTGCCGCTACGTGATGCGAATAAACTAACAATCAGCTCAGCTCGCGTGTTTCTGGAATTTCCGGTCATTCAGAGTCCTTTGACAGAGACATTCTATCCCCTCGTCTCAATTCCCTTTTCCGTGCTTTTTTCTTTCACCGAAAGCTAGCTTCGCCGCAGTTTTCGTATTTTTGCCCTCCAATATCACTCTAGTTGGTGGCAATCAAGCAGATTTTTAATACTCTAAGAGAAACTGTCGTAGTTTCTTTAAACTTAGCTTGAACTAACGTTAAACTATGCCCAGTATATTAAAAAAAAAAAAATAATTACAAGATTCTTAATTTTCTTTCGCATCGGTCAATTTTCCTTTCAAGGTTCTTAGATATAATATTATATTCAATAATTTGAAAGTACGCGATAAGAAATAAATTTAAATAAATTTCAAATAAATTTAAATCTGAAATAAACGAAAGAATATCGAAAAGAAGTTTGGATATGTCTGACTGTGAATCGATATCGTGCTCCTCTTCTACGATCCGTTCGGTTTTGCAAGTTTTAACTTTACTTTCACGTTTGTCCCCCGGAACGACGAACAGTTACACCGTTAATTATTCCTCGTTATTTGTAAATCGTGAAACCTTCTACCGACAACCGTTGCTCTTCCGGAAAGGAGCCAAAAGAAGCAACGTTCGAACGAACCGGAGCTAAGTAGCGCGTAACAAGAGGCGAAACGATCTTAAGGGGTATTCGAGAGTCAAGCGGATTCTAATTGTACCGGAAAGACAAATTTAAAGCGTATACGTATAGAATTACCACGGCAACCTATTCCTCGGGGATAAGATTTCCTTATACGAAGGCGTATAATGCAACTCTTAAAAGAAAAATCGACATGTCTCGTATTACCGATTGCCAATCTATCAGACGTAATAAATTCTTCATTCAGGGATCTCTATATTTTTACGCGTTGTTTCGTTTCCGTTACGTCGGGTGTGTTATATCTGCAGATTTTCTCTATTTTTCGTTTCTATATAACCGTCTTTATCGATTCCTCTTTTGATTCCATAATAATAATAGCAATTGTAGTAGTTTACGAATAGAAGACTTCACGATGGATTAACGATACTTTCCATTAAACGTTAAGAGTAGTAAATTAATTCTTACAATCTGTCTACAAGTGTTACACAATTCGCGGTGAAGATCAAAGTCTGAAAAAGACAAAAATCTTTTTAGCAAAGTTTATATCGCTTTAATTTATGAAAGTAAAAGATATAATTCTATGTTTTGTTTTTTAAAAAAATCGATAGACAAAGATATCGTACGATTATTTAATAAAAGACATACGTAAAAATGAATAACTAGCGTTTACGTGGTATACGTCTTCTGTGAATCTGAATCATCGATATGTAGGCCGATGTATGAAAAACGTAGCTGTAGCTTCTTATCGCTTATCAATTCCATAGTATCGATTCCGACTAACTTTACGTTTATCTTGGTTTAGTCAGGGAATGTTACAATCACGAAGAAACATTATTATTGAGAGAGAGAGAGAGAGAGAGGGAGAGAAGCAGGATACCAATTACAAGAATAAGTTCTCAGAGGATCGTAAAGACGGGCTTTCCTGTTTGTTATGGCGAAATCTAACTGGAAGTATAGTCGTAAAATTTTCTGGGAATTTGAATTATTGCCATCCGTCACTTCTGGCATGTTCGTAACAACACCAGTAACACGTGCACAATCGTATGTCTAGATGACTCACGTTCATTCAACGTTAGTTTATTCATATCTACATGAACGTTTAGAACGGTGGTTCGCGTTCTTATTTCTAATTAATTCATTTTTTTTTTTTTTTTTTTGTAATCTCTGCAATTTATTCGCTTAAGTTACCTTATAACACTTCCCTCCTTTCCTTTTCTCGCGGAAATTTATTTCGTTCTGTCGGTAACTTTTATATGAAGATTGTTAATCGGCAAACATGTCGATGTTTATCCTACTATCCAAGTATTTTTATTACACTCCCTTACATTTTCTAAAATATTTTATTCGTATCTCAACAAGATTTGCATTTCAATAAGATCGAAACGAATAAACACGCGTACCAAGAGGAAATTTTTTCGTCCAAAGTACGCGAGGAAATATCTTTTAACGCTAGAAAAATATAACTGGGACGAAAATGGCCGAATGAACGTAGCAGGGATAAACTTAGTATTGTACCGTTTTTTTAAGTATTACCTTTGCAGTTATGATACCACGAACCGTGATTCCGATCATGGGACCAAACCGGATCTCTACCCCCGGTTCTATCACTAGCTCGCCCTCGCGTTCCACGAACAAATCTTCGCGCACCAGATAAGGGCTCTTCGATCTTTCCAATAATCTCTGGCCTCGGACGATATGACCACCGTGCAACTCCGACAAACCACCATTGGCATTGCTATTGCTCGCGTTGATGAAAGTTGGCTCGGTATAATAAATAGAAGATTGATCGTAGCCTTCGTCCGACTGTCCGTAAACAGTCAGAAATGTCAGTAGCAAACACAGAATACGCATTTTCTTTCGCGTATGCACTTTCAGGAGTCTTTCTTTTTAATTATAATATGAATTTTTTTTTTTTACGATACTTTACTTATAATTTCACTTTGTAATAGTCACTATCGCTAATTTTATGAACGACAGCAGTTCCTGAACTTCTATATTCTTCGGTGTTTCGTTTAGAAACTTCGTTACACCTTGATGACACTTGTTGCGACATTTCGATAAATAAACATGCCCCGGTTTTTAAAAAGAGATTACGATATACATATATATTTATCGAATAGAATAATACGCTATTCCCAAAGAATATAGGAATTTTCTATGTTTGGCACAGATTCCGTTTTATAGATGTTCGTTATTTATCAGGATACTAGGATGCGTCACACGATGATTCGATCCATGTAACGCGTAATCAAATTCTACTATACTTTCACTGACCGTAGTCATTACGCCGATGCCGCCGTTGATTACTATCAATATGTCATTCTCGGTGTTCGTAAAGAGCCACGACAAGGTATTACTATGTATATTACATTATGTAAGATAAATTTCCAATTGTCACTACAATCGATCACGTTTTTCGGTTATTTGGAATCTTCTTACTCATTGTATATTTCGATGTTATAAATTATCTTTAAAATTCATTGACAGAATTGATTTAATTTCATGGAAATATATTTTAATTAAGTTCATCGAAATCACGGAGTTTCGACGGACGTGCTCAGCTGAGATCTGTAAATCACGATCGAAATCGAGCACTCCAATGCCGGAACCAGTACGCAAACTCAGAAAAGTGCACTGTATTTTAAATTCGAGCGTTAACCTTTCCTCTCTCGGCGTGCTCCTTCACGCGCGAGAGATCGGAGCTCGACTGTGGCGACTCGTTTCCATCGCTGCCGTTACTCTCCCTTCATCAAACTCTTCGCCAACCACGATCAGAAAGATGCCGTTCATTCTCACGCATCCGACCAATACGATGAGAAAATCTTTTCACCGCTGAATCTTCGTATATCACTTTAAGTCACACTTCACACCATGTATTTCTTAATAGACTGCTACACGATGTACGTTCGAATTTCGTTACGCTCGAAAAAACAATCGTTCAATGGTATCGTAGGATTTTCTGTGATCTATAAGGTATATGTATAACGAAACGTATGTATGTCGCGGGAAGGAGTTTCGTTGCTACGAGATAATCACCTGGCGTCACGTTGGGCGCGGTTTGACTGGCTCTCGACTCGTTATATTCCTGCTGTCTTTCCAGTAATCGCGCCTTACCTCGCGTCGTTCACTAGGCCCACTGCCCACTACCATACTTACCATAAACCACTATAGTAATATTACTATTACCACCTACGAATGTTGGAAGGTAAAGCTTGTCACGTGACACGGTGCGGTATAATACGTCACGCAGGTTGTGAAACAGGTGAGTTACTCTTGGGAGAACCTGTCTTTGTCTATGGCGTTTCGTGACTTTAAGATCCACTTGGATTCGTTGTATCTATTATATTGCCTTATTTTCTATGAATTTTGAATTGTATAAAGTTACTCGTTTGAGAGGAAACGCGAGGAAAATATAATACATACGTATATTATTTTATTAACTCAAATATATAAATATAATATACATAATATAATATATACATATTAGTTTGAATGATAATTTTCTTAATATCTACATAATATATTATGTAAGTTGTATGAATTATTCTGTATGAATTTTAATAATATAAAGTTTGGCTATGTCAACATATATAATTTATCTAAGGAAAAGAGTACGATATAACCACGTTATTTTACTAACTTGAGTACATAAATACACGCCAATTTGCAAATACATTTCGATCGATAATATCGTTAATATCTGCATCATACGTTTTATTCTGCTAGCTACGAAATATTTTACTTAGATTTCTTAACTTTCTTTACTTTCATAAGTTCTTTCGTTCAAAGCTTCATGTACAAAATATCGATCGTTTGAAACGCGAAGCGCTCAAAAATTTTAACATTCCAGAGTATTATGTGAACTAACGCAGTTTACACGATGTTTCGTATTACATTATTACTTATTACATTAAGAAACTTAAAACACATGTATGTAATAAACATTTTCTTTAGATTACAAGTGAAAAGTTTTTGCAGATTTGCTACTCTTTCGAACGAACGATTTCGAAAGACGTAAATTGGCGAACGATGATCGTATGATGGCGCTACCTAACGGAGAGAGATGTCGCTCTGATAAACGTAATGCCACTACCAACAACTGCACTGCGCTAACCTGTGATAGAGTGTAAACTGGTGCAGTGTAGCTTATTCCATTTTTTACCATTTATTATTGTATAGATATTAGTGTACAAACATGAGGTGATCATACTTAAGGCTAGCTTAATAGCGAGGTGATTAGAGCTGGTTTTTAATTGTGATAAATATACGAAAATATCCTATCAAAATGACATCATTTTTAACTGATGTACTGATCACAGCGGGTATGTATACAAATTAATATATTCGAATGTAATTGATATTTTTCATTGAAGTATAAAATTTATCATAAAAACATTTAAATAAAAGATACGAAAATATTATTGATTCATATATTATCCTATATGAATAGTTGTCTATTTTTTATTTACATTACTAAAATAAAGAACATGCCATTTACGAAAATTTCAAACGTGCCGTTTGCTCCTCCGAGCAGGAAAATTGGAAAAAGTTAATTTACATGAAAAGATATCAGAAATACAGAAAGAAATAACGAAATTAAAATACGATGTCAAAGATTTTATGGATGATAATTATGTCGAGTTTACGTCGAAACTCACGAAAGATCAGCATTTGGTATCGAAGGGAGAAAAATTACTCGAAGAAATGAATGCATTGCAAAAGAAGATAGATACTCAGGTACGCTTAGTAAATGTAATCTTCAAAAGCTCTGTGTAAAGCATAAATAGTTTTATCATCGTTTATTCCAGGTTAAGGTAGAATTATCTGGTTCTACGAAAGAATTAAAAACTCTCTCTCAAGCGTTAAAGGAGTCGAACATAATGTTACAACTTTCCAATCAACTCTTAACTCTACATGAATGCATAAAATCTGTAAAAAATTACCAAGAAGAAAAACGATACGTGGATGCGGCTGAAACATTATGCCACATGCAGACCATTTTATATAATCCGCAAACGGATTTACGCGATCTTGATATTTACACGGCGATCGAAGAAGAATATTTAAATCTGTATACTTCATTTTTGTCCGATACGTCAATGTTACTGGACGAGCGAATATCTTGGACTGGCGTCGACGATAAAGACGCAAAGACTGTAACATTGAACGTAAAAAATGAGGTGGACGATATGCAGGATTTAATTCATGGTTTGCACCATATCGATAATCTTTCGAGTCATCTGCATAAATTCTCAGTGACGCTTATGAATCACATGATTAGTCCGATTATCAATGATGATTGTTCTGTATATGTAATCGACGAAAAAGTGTTCACTGTCGAAATATTAAACAAAAAGAAATTACCCGGTTACAAAAGTGTACTCTACAATTTGGAATTATTGTTTAAGTTTCTTTATCAACATTTTCAATTTACAATACACGATGACCGAACATTCCTGAAAGAAATACAACCTCATCTGCTCGAACGATTATCAACATCGTTAAAGGATGATTGCATTTCGCGAATTACGCCAACATCGAGCGCCGACTTGAAAAATTTCACACCCATTGTTCAAGCCATCAATGATTTTCAGTATTTCTTGGTCAAAATTGGTAGGAAATTTGTAAGTTCTTTTTTATTTTTTTACTGTCAGGTATAATTATAACAATCAACATTTAATATTTTAGGTTTTATTACAAATGATCAACTCTTTTTATCAGAATATACGAAGAATATTGATAAGCTATTAATAAGAAAAATTTGTCAGGATTTATTAGCGAAAGCGCGAACCATTATGAAGAAAGATTTACATGATTGCATTACATATGAGCCGCAGGTAAGTTTATTTTGAGATATCGTAATATAATAGAATACAGTGTGACGTAAATTATACGTTTTTTATTGATGTTTTAGAAGCCACTTGAATTCCCAGAAGATACATACGATTATAACGAGATAAAGGCGTATAAAAAATTAAGTGACGATACGTTTCAGCTTCCTAAATGTCAAATAAGGTATTGAAATAATTCCCAAACTTTTCAATCAAGTTAAAATAAGCTTATATTGGGAATTATATTTTAGCACCAGCGCGAGAGAAACATTAAATCTCGCGAGATATATCTTGGATGAAGCTTGTAATAGTTCGGATACCTGCGCTATGCAGCTATTTTATACTTGTAGAAATGTTTTTGAAATGTACGCAGGATTGGTACCTGAACACCACCGAAAATTTTTAGAAACAATACCGCAGCAAGTCGGTAAGAAACTAGCAATTTAATGTATAGCATATATAAATGAAAACAACCTTTTTCTTATAATATTAATGATTTATATTTGTATACTTTTTATGTAGCTATGTTTCATAACAATTGCATGTATCTCGCGCATCACCTGCTCACATTGGGACACGAGTATAGGGACAAATTACCAGAATCCTTGCATAATCTCAATTTAACTTTCGCGGATCAAGTATTAATATTGAGAGATGTTGGATCATCCTGCTTTTTAGAGCACATGAAGTACCAACGAAATATTATTTTTGATATTCTCAAAGAATCTGGTTAGTACCTGTACGATAGTATCTATACATTTTTTTAAGTAACGAGTAATTTCAATGATTTATTTTAAAATAAGGTTTATCCGCTTTGGGTCAAACTTCCGAATTACATCCCAGTACTGAACGCGCAATGAGACAGTGCATTAGACAGCTGGAATTATTAAAAACAGTTTGGGTAGATGTGTTACCTGTGAATATTTACTGTAGAGCTGTAGGTTAGTGCATAATTTTTGTCTTCTATATTTCTTAGTATTTAGTTGATTAATAATTTAATAATATTTTAGGATGCATTATGAATTCAATGGTCGAAGACTTAATAATCAGAGTGATATCTGTTGAAGACATTCCCGCTGATGTTGCTACCGAATTGGTAACATTATTTAATATGATCGTTAAGCGTGCACCACAAATATTCCCGGTAAGTTTACGTCGAAAAGATATATAACTTAATATTTTAAAAACTTTTATTATGGATTAATTTATATAAAAAGGTTACATCAAAATTAATCTACTAAAATACTATTTCATTAGGAATTTCATAATGAAAAGTTCCTGTGAAATTAAACTGGAATGATATTGCTTTCTGTCGATAATATTAAGAACAATGGTGTGCTTTCAGGTTCATCAAAAGATTCATCAACATGTTAGAAAGTGGGAGAAATTTTTAGAACTGATACAAGTTCTGGGTGCATCACTAAAAGAAATCGAAGTAAGATGGGATAACGGTAAAGGACCACTCGCGCGAGAATTTACAGCACCCCAGGTTAAACAATTAATTAGAGCGCTATTTCAAAATACCGAACGCAGATCAAATTTATTAGCTAGTATAAAATAATGCTAAGCTTAAAATTATGTATATAAGAAATAAACGATTTGCATTTATTAATTTTTATAACAAATTATCATTAATATTAACAGTATAATTGATATAAAAATATGATAAGATGATTAAATTCATTTCAACGTAATATTATTTGGTTATACTGTTAATATTAAAATATCTCTTATTAGAAACTTTTAGAGCTTCTCTTTTCATATTTATATCGTAATACTTACGTTTATAATGTGTTCTTCACATAATCAAAAATTATTAATAGAGGATAAAAATGTATAAAAATCTACGCTTAAACTTTTTTCCATATCCATGAAATGCTATCTACCAGCATACATAAACCTTCGATAATTTAGCAACCACTGTTTATACTTTGTAGTTATTGCGAATGGTCATCTCTTTCTCTTTTATCAATATGAATAAGAAGAAATCAGTAAGTATTGAAAATTCTAAAAAAGTAGGCAAGAGCAGGCAGGCAGGGTGGCGGAGAGTAGTGAGAGCAAATCATTTAATAGATATCCAATTCCACATCATTTACAGCAATGGCAAAACATTATTACCGCAATTTCTTTATCCTTTCACTCAAGTATCCATAGCAGTAAATACTCCAAAGTTTCCAAATGCAATACTATTTCTGCACATATACTCCAAGGCCATAATTTAATTATGATTAAATTATACTTAACGAATCAATTTTGCAGCTTTTTAAATCTTAATTTTGCACAGCATATAAAAATTCGTAAGGCAAAGTTGCACAGTTCAATATATACGAGCAGTAGTGTGCATTTGGCTAAAATTGGCATTTTCCTTGTAATTTTTTCATTTTTTAAATAGTATTATTACTATTCATTAAATAATATACGTGTCTATAATGGACGATAAAAAGTTATAGACGATTAAATGTTAATAAAAAAAAAATATTAGTTATGAAGAATCTTATTTTCTCATGATGTATGTTAAACTTCTTTTCGCTATATTTTCTCCAGTTCCTTTATAATAAGAACCTTAAAAAAGTACACAAAAAAAATAATATATACGTAAAAAAAACTTATTCAAAACTATAAAATATATGTAATACCCCGGATTTAAATAAAATAGAAGTTGCGTATATAAATACTTTAGACTACGATTCGTTATAGCTTGATTCAAATTTCGTTCGCGATTCAATTTCATGTTATATAAAGTTTGCAGTAACGCTTTTGTTGGTGAGTAATGGGTAATGTTTCTGAAAACGATTACAAACTGTAGAACTAAAGTATACTATACAAATGGTATTGCACAACTTGATCTGCAATGGTAGTTCTTGTCTATATACAGGTCGCTGCGTAGATTGGATAGAAATGTAGTCATCAGGGTGGGCAGCTGATTGGCCCGCAGTTCAGATTGGCAATGCGGTGTAGATCTTTTATGTGCATTCACGAAGATGACGATGACTGTGAACATGGAAGTGCAAAATAGAATGTCACATAATTTTCGCCTTCGTCTGGCCGATAACTTTCATTAACTGTAATTTACAGATTGCACAATATATTTGCACATGCAAGAGATTTATTCAGTGCCAATTGGTATATTATCATGCAACTATCTTTTTTTTATGTGTATGCACATTTTCTGTGCTAACAATCATTGTAGATTTAAGTTTCAATATATATTTGTCATTTAGATACTGAGTACTCATTCCCCGGAATTTTTACGCTTGTTTAAATATGACCAAATGTTTGTTTTTGTTACTAGTATAGACAAATCAATTGTCACTGTTACGTCTTTGGACAATTCATTGAACAAGACTGACTTCATTGAATTCATGTAAACACGATATAACTTAAGATCATTTTACAAGGACTGGGTATTATTAATACCTGCCACGACCAGCTGGGGAACGACTTCGATACCTCGATGTGCCAGTGCCTTTGTTGGTATAATAATCAGCATTTGGATCTCCGCTATTATAGACATCTTGTGTATATCCATCTCGCGTAACATACCCACTGGCACGATTGGTCATATAATCTTCGCCGTAGTAGTCTCTACTCCTACTTCCACCACCCTTGCCTGCATAATAACCTCCATAATCTGCATACATATTATTTCCTCTGTAATTGAATGCGATGGAGGCAGCAGACCCATAGCCCCTAGCTGCACCACCTCGACTTCCTCTGAATCCTCCCATACCACCCCTACCTCCACCACGACCTCTACCCCGTGAAATTTCCACCCTCAACTTAGCACCCATAATCTCTGTGCCATTCATACTGCTGCAAGCAAGCTCTGCCTCGTTCATATTTAAAAATTCGATAAATGCAAAACCTGGTGGGTTAAATGCAACCCAAACTTTGTTAAGCTTGCCGTACTTTTCGAATTCTGTCTGGAGATCTTCCTTTTTAATGCTTTCGTTTAATCCGCCGACATAAACGCGCGTATACCCTTCTGGTGTCATTTTTTACCTAAAAATTCAGAGGTACACAAAACTCTTTTTACACACTTCGGTTTGAAAATTCGATTAATATATTTAATATAAAACTGCTACGAAAAGATGATGGTACGTATTTTAATTTGAATTTATAGTTGAAAATAATCGGTGAAACTGTAATTCGATGTATTAAGACGATAAATGTTCGCAATGGATCCTTTTATAAACTGTAGAAACAAATCTTGAATAGCAACACATCAAAGGCTTGCGCGCCAATGTCTTCGACGATAGTTATTAACTTCACGACAGTTATACTTACTTATATTTTAGTTTCCCTCGTAACTTTCGTTTCTTGGCTGAATTTTTCGAGAAATTTAGTAGAAAAAGAATATCCAGTACGCTGTTACTATGATACAATCAATAGGCGAGAATCAACCGGGGTTCACAGTGCACAGAAACTGCATCCGATGTCTTGGCGTCTCCAACCCAGACGCCAAATGTACGTACAGTCTGCTCAGATGAATTAATCTATCTCCAGCATAATGTCATGAGTAGGTTTTTTCCCTATTTGAAATTCCTCTCCACAAAGAGGATGAAATAATTATTTCTAAATTGACCGAGTTCTTTAACATTCCAATAAACAAAGCCTTTTCATTGAATATATATTCTACTCATGAAGAACGATCTATCTGAGCAAACCGTACTTATGCTTTTTCGTAAAATGCTAATTTTATCGAAAACAGTACAAATATAGTAGATAAAACAATAACTAGTTAGAACTTTGAATTAACTCCGGGATTTTCTTCTCATATTTTTTTGTAAAATAGATGCTACAACACTGAAAATATTTTTCATTGTTCTACTTAATTTATTGTTGTTTTAATATCGTTGTTATTTGTTAAATAATCACGGATTGTTCCAAAAAATCTATTCCCATCCTCCTATTTTATTCCCCTAACTATCAATTAATATACGTACAGAATTAAACTAGAACTCTAGGCGTGACTTATCATAAAAATATTGTTATTTGAAATTTATATATATTCCATAATATTATATAAATATTTTATTTTGGGTCACTCTACTTAAATGACTGTTGATTTAACACAGTATTTGTTAAATAAACACGACAGTTACGAAATGTCTACTTCCCTAACTTCCAATTAGTACATGTAAGATTATAATAGAACTAGATGTGATTTATAATAAATGACTAATAGAATTTATTTAAAATTTATGTTATATTATATAGTGATTATATAAATATCTTATACCGTTAAATTAGTTCACCGATCGCTGTATAATGACACGTTTGCACAATATGTATTATGTTATGTATAAAAGATGGTAGATGTGTTATACACATACATATGTATGTAGTTTGACGAAGATGGCAGTTTAAACGATATTGACAATGTTATTTGGATAACAGTAACATTATTAACAGAAATGTCATAATTAAACTGGAGAGCTGTTGTATATCGACATGATTTATTGCTAAACAACAAATGGAAATTACCTGACCTTTTTAATATAAGAGTGTACAAATTTATTTGCCAAAAATTGCTGACGTTTTCTTATTTAAGTTAACAATGGATTTAATTGAAATGCAACGATACGATATTCTCATCCAGGAAATAGAAGGCATAGACGATTACTTGGGACCAACTTTTCGGTATGTCAATTTAATTAGAAAGTTCGCCGTTTATCAAAAATTTCGTTAAAAGACGCGCTTTCGGGGTATCATCCCTTCACGCAGATGCAATATTTATCGCGCATATGCGCACTAGAAGGGTTGAGAACGCGGGTGGACACCCCCGTGTTAGAATAAAGAGAAGTAGAATCAGGGTACTATTATGTCAAGGTTGTCAACTAACCAAGTTGGCAATCTATTGTCAACTATGGTTCCAAAGCACGAATACCTGCTGTATGAGATAGAATCTACAGATACTAATAGTATAGGCCTTGTTTTCAGGTATTACCATTGTTGGGCATTTACTCAAGGGAGAAAGCTTCAAAGTAAAAAATAGAAACCAATATAAGTATTGTTACTTTACTCCTTTTTTCTTTTTTTTTTTTACAGAGCAATTTACGATGGTCACGAACATCAAAAGTTCATGGAAAAACTTGATGAGCGTATCAAGGCACACGACAAAGATATCGAAAGAATGTGCAATCATCATTATCAAGGTTTTATTGATTCAATCAGAGAACTTCTGCAAGTTCGATCCCAAGCACAACAGCTTAATGTCAGTCTATATCTTGAGATTGATTCTTTAGGTGAAATAGAAAAGTGTGATTTTATAAAACATCTTTTTTATAGGCTGAAATACTGGAACTTGATAAACGTATTACTGCCACTGCTACCAAAGTAATAGAGAAAGGAGAAGAACTTGTTAAAGCACGCAAAGTAGAAAGCAATATGGCTGCTGCAGTGGATAGTCTTACTATGTGTCTTCCTGTTTTAGCTGCCTATGCAAAGTTGCAAAAGCAGTTGAAAGACAAGCGTTATTATCCAGCTTTAAGGACATTGGAGCAGCTAGAGCATCATGACTTACCAAAAGTAACAAATTACAGATTTTCTTCACAAATTACTCAACAAATCCCGCAGTGAGTAATGTCACAAGATAAAAGACTATTTATTTTTACAGCAGAATGTAACTAGAGAGTAATTTACACAGACATATTAAGTGACATTAACTGACTGATAGATTACAATAATTTTAGACTACGTGAAAATATAAAGGATGCTTCCATGTCTGATTTAAGAGACTTTTTAGAAAATATTAGGAAATATTCACCAAAAATTGGCGAAGTTGCTATGAGACATGTAAGTAAGATTCGAGGAATTCTTTTTGTAAAGATTTAATTTTAATTTTTATTCATACATACAGTACATTGATCTATTTTTTGCTGTTAGACACAAGAACAATTAACTGTTGAAGCAGAAATTATTGGTAGAAAGAAGAGGAGATCTCATACAACAAATTCTTTATCAAATGAGTCAGAAGAAGAATTAAGTGCTCAAGACTTAATGGATTTCAGTCCTGTTTATCGCTGTATGCATATTTATACCGTGCTTCGTGAAGGGGAAACGTTTAAAGCATACTATAGACAGCAAAGAAAACAGCAAGCTAGATTAGTTTTACAATCGCCTATTAATATGGTAAATATTAGTAAGTAATTATCAGTGCAGTAACTATTCTATATTTTTAATTAAATTTTTCACTTTATGTTTCCAGCATGAGAGTATAACTGGTTATCAAACATATTTACAAGGCATAGTAGGATTTTTTGTAGTAGAAGATCATATTTTAAATACCGGCAATGGTTTAGCTACACGCGCTTATTTAGATGAGCTATGGCAAATGGCACTATCAAAAATCGTGAATGCATTGCGCACCCATTCCGTAAGTAATATCAAAATTATTCTTGAGTATTTTATATGATCAAATATTATAATTTTTTAGGCCTACTGCACGGATGCGACACTCATCCTAAAAATAAAAAATCTTATAATGCTATTTAATACAACATTAAGGGTAAGTAACTTAGTGCATTGTAAATATGTTACTAGTATTTTCTAATTATTCTTTTTTTCTTTTTTTTTTTTTGGAACAAGAATTATGGCTATTCTGTAGGACAACTTTGGGATTTATTACAAGAAATTCGAGTGCATTACAATGAAGTTCTAATGCAACATTGGGTTCAA
Organism: Bombus impatiens; assembly: GCF_000188095.3. Classification (NCBI taxonomy): domain Eukaryota; kingdom Metazoa; phylum Arthropoda; class Insecta; order Hymenoptera; family Apidae; genus Bombus; species Bombus impatiens. Next base: position 1,713,393 of record NT_176483.1, read on the forward strand.
GTGTTTAGAGATATTTTGGATGAAGATAGTTTCTTACCAATTCAGGTATATTTTTTTGTTATAAGAGATTTTATACTTTATATACACTGGTATATTTTAGGTCATAACGCAAGAAGAATATGATAATGTTCTTGGTTTGTTTCCGTACCATGACGAGGAATTACAAAAAGTAGATTTTCCAAAAAAATTTCCATTCTCGGATATGGTACCAAAAGTCTATCAACAAGTAAAAGAATTCATTTATGCTTGTTTAAAATTTTCGGAAGATTTAAATTTCACTCAAACAGAAATAGATGAAATGATTTGCAAGTCGACAAATTTATTACTAACGAGAACATTTAGTGGATGCTTGTCGTCATTATTTCGAAAACCATCATTGGCTCTTCTACAAGTTGTTCAAATTATAATAAATACTGGTTATCTTGAAAAATCTACGAAATATCTGGAAGAATTTATGTCTAATATTACAGGGTAGGTTAACTAAATAAATTACGAATATTTATTTTATTGTAATATCGTCTAATGATATTGTAGAACACCACATGAAGGACAGTTGAGTTGTATGGGTGTTGAATCAGCTATGTTTAGAGTTGCAAGGGACGATGCTGAAAAACAAATCTGCGAGAAATTAAAGAATAAACTTGATGAATTTTTAGAATTAGAAAACTACGATTGGAATTTGGCAGAACCTCAAGGGCACGCGTCTGGCTTTATTACCGATCTCATAGCGTTTTTGCAAAGTACTTTTACTTGTTTTACCAATTTACCGGTACACATTTATCATATTATAGGAACTTATCAGTTTTATATTCTTGTAAATATTTCATAAAAATCAAAGCGAATTTATATTCTAGGATGAGGTCGCGCAAGTTGCATGTCAATCTGCCTGTTCTCATATAGCGAAATCTATACTAGGAATAATAATTAGTGATGATGTGAAACAAATATCTATGGGTGCTCTTCAACAAGTCAATTTAGATACAATACAATGCGAACGTACGTATTTCTGACTTTTATTCTTAAATAAGATGTACAATATATGATTACAAAATATTTTGTGGTGATATTGAATTGATTCGAACATAAATTAGAAAAAAATCTTTTAATTTTTAGAATTTGCTGCCTCGGAACCTGTTTCTGGTTTACCCGAAGGTATCCTACTGCAATATTTTGCGCAATTAAGACAATTACTAGACTTATTTATGAGTTGGGACTGGCCTACTTATTTTCACGACTATGGCCATGAATCAAGTAAATATCATCTGGTATCTCCAAACATGGCTGTACTTTTGTTAGAGAAGTATGTACCATGCCTTTTTATTCCATGTAATACTGTACTATATTATCAATATCTACATTTTAGACGTATTATACTTACAGATTAAAAGAATCTGACAAAAAGACAGTATTTTCTGTATTAAAGAAAAGTGAGCGGGATAAAAAAAAGCTTCTAGAGACTGTGTTGAAACAGTTACGTCAATTAGCACAAACTACACAACAGTAAATGAAGATGAAGTTAGTATGTACATACCTCAGGAAGAGATTGTAAATACATAATTTTTAATATATATAAATATGCTTACAGCATAATTATTTAGAAACATATTATAATAAAATGATGGTGACAAAATTTTCATTGATCAGTCATATATGCTTCCTGATATTGTCATGATACGATGATTATTAATATAGTAACTTCCCTGCTATATTATGGCTTACACTTTATTGTGCTTATTTTATGATATCAAATTTTCGATGCTCGATTATGTTGCAATCACCCCCTTTTTTTTGTTATTATTAACCATTTCATGAAATATTGAATTTCAGGCAATAGAATATAATACATCACATAAATTCCCATTACACTTATTATTTTAATTGTTTTCCTCCTAAATTGGCATTATTATTTTACATTTAAATGAGTTACATATTGTACAATAACTGTACAGTGGATAAAGTATGGTGTATAAAGTCCCAATTCCTAAGTCTTACAGATGTAATTATCTTCAGAATTAAATATTTAAAAAATTAATATAATTCTTTAAAGTTATCCGAATTTTCACACTGATTTAATGATGCTGAACATTTATATCGAAATATAAAGTAAATACATATGTAGATAGATAATCATATTATGAGTAATAAAATAGATTAAATACAAATCAACAATAATTCTTGTAAAGTAATACCAAGAGCTTAGAGTTCGATTCGTGAATCAATTCGATAAGTATTTAATAGAGGTAAAACAAATTAATAATATGCATATATAGACCAATTATGATGCATGTGGCACAATTTAATTGGTGATGTATAATAGTTTTGACTAATCATCAATATTGTCAGGATCCACATCATCAGGTAGCATGGAATACTTGTTGGAAGCTACGAAATTCTGAAACAGAAAGAAGTTATTTATAATTATTGTGATCAAGATTAATAAAAAGAGTCTCCCACTTACTGGAGCTTGTTCATCCTTTGCCTTTGGCATCCTACTGACATCGTCTTTCTCTCTATCTCGTCGATCTCTGCAAATACAATGCAATTAAAACACATACGTTATACTCACATTACTACTTTCTTCCATGGTCTTATTACCTATCTCCACCACGAGTATCATTTGATCTTGGGGGACCTCTAGAAGATGGTCGTCCGCCGCGAGAAGAGGGCTGACCTTTAGAGTCTCCATATTGATCTAAATTGTACAGAAAGCATTGTACCATATCATAAATTATTTTAGCTCAGTTTAGTTATAATTACTACTCAAATTTACCAGAATAAGCAGGTTGATTTCGTGGTGCTGATCTTTCATTTCGTCGACTTCTGTCATCTTCGGATCGCCAAGTCTGCCGACCCCTCTCTCTTTCTTCTCGGCCCTCCTAATAAGAGTAACAAATACATGGTAAATAAAATCATGTGACATATGACATGTTAGAAAATTTCACATGATGAACTTACCCCATTACGTTTACCCCAAGTACCCTCTTTAGAACCGCGTTTTTCTGAATCGCTAAAAAGGCAACTAATTGTTAAATATCTTAAGACGAATTATATTCAAGTATTCAAGCAATTTTCCAGTTCTCCATACCCGTCTTCTTTGGATTTTGATTCGGCGTACGACTTCGCAAGACGTTCCTCTATTTCTCTTTCTCTAGCAGTGGTATCTACAGGTTTTGCAGCACCAAATATATTTGTGGAGGAAGCTGGTGTAGCTGCAGATTGTTGTTCTTCTTTTGAAATAATAGGCTCAATAGGCTTTGTACGAGGCTGTAGCTGTAATTTCGGCCTAGTCCTCAATTCAGCTATAATATTCAATATCTTTTAATAGTTAAAGAGTAGAGTTTTCTTATATATTTTATTTATTATAAAAAGAAATAATACTCACGTTTATTTTCTGTAGGGGGTTTTCCTTGCCTGCGTTGGCCATCACGATCCCAATCAGAATCTCCATAATTACGACGCGAGCCGAAACTACTTCCTCTGTCTCCTCCATCTCGATCTCTGCTACCTTTATCATAGCGAGACCATTCTCTATCTTTGTCCTCATCTCTGAAACCACCTCTGTCTCTGAATGTTGGCCTTGTTCTGTCACTACTTTCACGCCAAGCACCAGGCTTATTATCATAGTCGGAACCTAGTTCGAGTATTAATTGTATAATTTTCTCTCAATTAACTACACGTATATAATGAGAATCATCATATATAAGCATACTTTCCCGATCATCTCTTCGGTCTCTGTTATCATACCGACTCCGATACGAATCTCCTTCTGATGTTAGATTTTCATCTCGTGGCCCGCTTCTCCAATCTCCGGATGTACGTTCAGGATCATAATCGTTGTCTCTACGATTGTCGCGACCCATTCGACCTCCACGACGATCATCATTAACGCTATTTGAGACATCAATTCGTACCCTCCTAGTTTTCATAGGCTAAGAAAGTAAAAATTCATACACAATTATATTGTTGTAAAATACTCCAAATGGAAAACTATAGAAACTTACTGTATTAGATAAACAAAGAGCATCGATTAAACTTTGACGGTCTTCAAATTCAACATATCCATATCCTTTGAGTTTATTAGAATCTTTTGGCAAGCGTATGTTAGAAATCTAAAAGATAGTAATGATAATCCAAGTTAAAATAGTAAATATAAATTCTCTAATATTACTTAATAAAGATAAATAGATAAAAACACTAACCTTCATGTTTGCAAAAAATTCTGTCAAATATGCTTCATCTACTTCATAAGGAAGATTAGAGAGATATGCTACATAAGGTGGATTAGAAGGGATATCTTCATCTGCAACACGTGGACCTCTTGCAGCTCTTGGAGCAGTTGGTAGAATCACTGGTTCTTTGCTACTTCTTGATGAGAACCCATCTGCCAAGTAATAATATTTGACATTTTTTGCAGCAATTTATAATTTTTAAATATTTTATGTTTTCATAGTAGCAATGCCTAATTTGAAGCATGTTAGGCATTCATCTATATCTCATAGATGAATATATCTATATATATATACACACACACATATATATGTATGTATATATATGCACATACATGTACACACGCGCGCGCGCGCGCGCACGCACACACAAATGTATAAGCTGAAATGAGACCTTAAAGATAAAAGCATAAAAAAACGAAAGGAATCTATAAATTTGTTTTACCATGTTCCTCTTCCATTTCTTCAATCCAACTGCTCAATGATTTAACTGGCACAGTGGGTGTTGCACCCCCATCAGCAAGGAATGACATTAAATCGACAGTTTTGCACTTCTTCTTTTTCCCTTTTTTGCCTTATAGGAATAGATACATGTAAAAATTAGCATTTTTAACAGGAATTTTTAATATATAAAAGTGCAATATTGAAAGCACGCTGCGTTTCGCGGAAAGTTTGGTTATGTCGTGTAAAAAATGGTAAAATTCCAACAATATCAAGGTGTCTTATATCGAAAATATTCTCGAACAAACGAAATAATAGCAGTTTAATTTTATTCTATGGGATAGTTTACCTGAAGACATGGTTACGACTTGAATTTAAAGCAATGCAAATCAAATCCGCGTTCCAATAGGCCACACGACCAATCTCAGGATCCATAAGGCATGAAACACGTTTTAGAAAGATGCAAGTCGACCAACCTTGTACACTTGTACGTCACAAAGTCAGTTGGAAGGTTTGCGCATTTCTACAAACATTCTATGCAAACGAAATATACAAATAATTTTATATTGTTCGGCGCAGTTATATCTATTCATTTCTATTGCCGAATATTTTTGCCAAAAATATCGATCAACATGTTTAAGTTTCTTAACTAATTATATAAAATTAGAAATATTTGAAAAATACATATTTCTTGAAATTCGCTACGATTTAGCTTAAAAAGAAACATCCATGACCGTAATTGATAAGTGTTATCAGGGTGATATTTATTTAGAATATTTCAATTGAGAGATACCAACAGAGACGATTACTAGGAAATTTCGGAACACACGGTTAACTTGAGATACTGACTGTTACAGGAAGCAATTGCAAAGAAGTAGTCTATCTAAGTCACGTGATCGTAACATAGTGTGCTGAAGACATGGCGGACAAAGAGGAGACTGAGAGAACCATCGCCGAAGACATCGTTGTCACCAAGTATAAAATGGCCGGTGACATCGTAAATCGTAAGAAAACGACTTAACGTTCACTAATGAAGCCGAACGAATAAAAGTGAAATTGCCTGGTTCATGCACGGGCTCCTTAATGTCTTATTTTCCGCCTGGCCATATGGAATGTGGCGCGCTAATGCCGGGCTCTCTTACCATGTGGGATAGTTGGCACCGACTATTACGTTTTGATAACTTATTGATACTTTCAATATTCTACACTTCTCTAACGATTGATCGACAGCAAATTGCTTACTTTTCATTACGTAGCTCGAAAAATTGTCCGTTTCATTTCATTATCGCGACGTAACAATTTTACTATGCAGGAACCATAATCCGCTTGCATCTTTGTATGTGTTTCCATTTCCGCAAAAAGACCATCTAGACGGATGTTCAATGAAAACTTGCGCTGTATGGCTTGCATCGTATTATGATTGGAATTTATTATCATTTGAATAACATATTTAGTTGCAATATTATTTTATATCATATATAATGAATAAAAGAAGAACCGTATTCAAAATATCCACGAAATTATCTGAGACGTGTTTGTTTCAAATTTTGCATATAAATGGGTCATCGATTCCAAATGTTAGATTTTTTGTTAATTTTGAGAAACAAAAGTTTTAAAGAAACATTGATTATAACTTTTGATTCCAAAAAGTATATTCAAATGTTCTTTGCGTTAAAAAAATCACAAATAATAAAAATTTAATGCGTTTTACATTTTTTAAATGTCATTTTCATTCGATCTTTTTATTTTTCGTGGGACCTAAAAAATATCGAATATTGCGAAATTCCCTGAATAAATTTAGCCCAATTTTGTACTGTTTGAGAGATAATTATAATTTTTAAGCATTTTTTAAATTTGTGAAGGATAAGAGAATTAGATGAAAATTATGTATAAAAAAATAAAAGACGTAGAAATATACATTAGTAAAGACATAAATTTTTTGTGGCTACGCAATAGGAGGAATATGATATATTATCGTGATGTGATTTGAAAAATATATAGCTTTAATTTCTTTCTCCTTTTGTCCCTAAAAATTGATAGAAAAATAAATGTTTTAAATCAATAACTTATCTATGCATCTATTGTTATGCAAAATTTGAAGCAAATCTGTATATGGATATATATGTGTCTAGTACTTACGTAATTTCGTACATATTTTATAAATCTTACCTAGTGTTAAAAGTATTCCTTAGTACCTATAAATGATAAATGATTTCTTTCAATTTCAGGGGTATTAAAGCAAGTTTTAGATAAGTGCGTTGCTGGAGCATCGGTAAGAGAAATTTGTGAGATTGGAGATGAACTGATATTGGATGAGACCAGTAAGGTCTTTAAAAAGGAAAAAGAGCTGAAGAAGGGAATTGCTTTTCCTACATGCATATCGGTGAATAATTGCATATGTCATTTTTCACCAATCGCAAGTGAACCAGATCTCATACTCAAAGATGAGGATATGGTAAAAGTGTAAGTGTATGATCCATGAATATAATACATTCAATATTATAAAATATAACTTCTGTTCTCATTTTCTAAAGTAATTATTATCTTCTATTTGTAGAGATCTTGGAGCACATGTTGATGGCTTCATAGCAGTTGTGGCACACACTATTGTTATAGGTTCTTCATCACAAAAAAAAGTTACTGGTAGAAAAGCAGATGTAGTGTTAGCTGCACATTATGCATCACAAGCTGCATTGAGGCTTTTACAGCCAGGTACAGAGGTAAGTTATTTATATATTTTACACCTCTGTATCTATAAATTGATTAAATTACGCGTCGTTTATGTAGCTTCTTTTTGTTTACAGACATACACGATAACAGAGACAGTAGAAAAAATTTGCGACGTATACAAGTGTAAACCAATTGAAGGAATGTTAAGTCACCAATTGAAACAGTTTAAGATAGATGGAGAAAAAACTATTATTCAAAATCCAAATGATGCACAGAAAAAGGAACATGAAAAATACACTCTTGAAGCTTATGAGGTATAGTTCATTCTACATATGTATATAATATGATATGTAATTAATTAGAATAGAGAAAATGCAATATATGTGGATTTTTTAAATTATAGGTATATGCAATGGATGTGTTGGTTAGTACTGGTGAAGGAGTAGGCCGAGAACAGGACACCCGGGTTACTATATTTAAAAAAACAGAGGAAACATATCAACTGAAATTGAAAGCGTCTCGCATGTTTTACTCTGAAGTCACTCATAAACACGGTCTTATGCCGTTCAATTTACGTACTTTCGAGGATGAGAAGAAGGCAAAAATGGCAGTTGTAGAATGTGTAAATCATAGGTTGATTGAACCATTCCAAGTAAGCCTGTTACTTATGTATAACTCTTTGTTTTTATATTTCATTAAAGAGTTTTATGTCATTACATCTTTATTACTATTCTAGGTACTATATGAAAAACCAAATGAATTTGCTGCACAATTCAAATTCACAGTACTAGTAATGCACAATCGGCAACACAAGATTACAGGAATTCCTTTAGACCTTGACATTTATCAATCGGAATATGCTGTTAAAGATCCTGAATTGAAGGTGTGAATTATGTATTATTTGTTTTCAATTCTTTTTCTTTTAGTGGGTTCTGTTATTAATTAATTAATTTTGTTTATAGACCCTTTTGTACACCTCGGTAAACCCGAGGACTGCAAAGAGAATGAGGAAGAAGGCAGAGAAAGCTGCAGGTGAAGTGGCGATGGAAGTTGATGCCAAGGCCTAACACAACCGTTTTAGCGTTCTTCATGACGTATTAACATCGTGCACTTTGTGTTATCTTTTGTTAAGCAGCTTCAGAGCAGAAATTAGACACTTTTTAACGTCACTATACCTGAAATATTTGTCTTTTTGTTGAGACGACATTGATAAATCGTGATTCTTCATATCGTTATACCTTTCCCATTTTTATATTGCTGTTTGTTTAATTAAATAACTGTATCTATTTAAATCCAAGAATTTCCATGATAAAAAAGTGTCGTATTCTGCCCTGGACAAATCGGACTTCACGACACTTATTATGCCACACTTACGTTTTTATACCGGACTATTTTTTCATGGACCATGGTATTATTATACATAAAAAAATGATTATTCATAAGACATTTTGCAGCTGATGTATTACATTTCGAACATGTGAAATTTATTTTTCAAATAATGGTCGAAATATGTCTGCATTGTGCGACTTAATTCGACCGAGCCAGAAAGTGAACCGCATGTGCATTCATATGTTTCTTTCATAAAAGAAACGAATAAAATGCGAATTTGATTTTATAAATGTTTTTGGGTTATCGAAGAAAACTATCTCATGCTGATTAATGTCTCTTTCATTACGTAAACGAAAAGATACTTGAAAAGAATCACAGTTAATACGTTCTGCAGTTTCTGAATGCACTGCCCAGCATGACACAACTTACTTTGACACTAATGCTAGTTTTGCACTAGCTGATTTTGTGCATCTCGTGTCTAGCGAATTAATAATTCATACTATAAAAAGAAAACACCTAATTTCGAATTGTACAATTGAAATGAGAATGTCCATATTGGAATTCCGTATAAACGATGAAATGCCAATGAACCTCGAAGTGTTTCGTTGTAAGAATTCCCCAACCGTCAAAAAATATTTTATTCTTATTGAGTTTGACTTGATACAAATTTTACTGACAATGAATATTTGAAGTAAATATTACTCAAATGATTATAGGAGCATTTTGTGTTATTCATATTGAAATGGAAAAAGAAGGACGTCTTTCTAAGAACAAAGGATTCTTGGCGAGTGACTAATCGTCTTATCGGGGTAAAAAAGCGAAAATTATGAAATATTGATACAATGTAATAATAGTTTTGTATAAGGAAGATAGATAATGTATTTGTTCTAGATATTTTTTCTACTCAAATTGTGCATATGTCGAATGTTACCGAGCGTGCTTGTAAAACAAAAGATGTTTTGGGTTATCGTGCACTGTCCTTCATTTGCTCTAATCGGAGCATATAATGTCATCCATTCGATATGGTATTATACTTCCAATAAAAGTATTTACTAGATACGGAAAGATTGGATCCGTAGTATTTTTCGTTCGTTACGAATAAGTCATCAATAAATGCTTATAATGCAAAAAAGGACTGTGCACAAAATTCATACTTAACATAAAATTTAATACGATGAAACGAGAGAAATTGTTATTAAAAAGATATTAACGACAAGCTAACAAGTATAGATTTTGACACGTGCATATTTCGCGAGTCATTAAACTGCTCCTTTTTTTCTCTTTCAAAATAGTCCTACTAATGTATTGATCTGTAAGATACTGTCTATTTCTGAAGAGCCACACGAAATTTATCAACAAAAAAGTTAACGACCGAAAAAGATAGAATTTTACGGATTATATAACTTACTAATTTTTCTATGATATATAATCTCTGATGAAAGTGAAAAACGAAACATCAGAAATATAGAATCATATTTGCAACTGTGTCTTTATTGTTAATATAACAGGTATGTCATATGAACTAATATAGTTTTAATACTTGCTTCTGTTATATATAAGTATAGTCACAAGGACTGGTACCATATAAAAAAAAAAAAAAAAAAAAGAAATAGCAATACCATACCAGTTTATCACATAAAATTAGGATGAATCAATATATTAAAAATAATGTTTAAAGTAAATGTTATCGTGTGATATCTATTTATAGATTCGGTAAAAAATGATACTACATTGAACATATTTTCGTTTTTATTTCGGTAAGAATAATGTTGATGAACTATACGTGTCGACATTATTTTTTAAACTGACACAAAAGCAATACAAGTACTGTAAATATATATAATGGTTTGTAGTGATAAATTTATGAACAAAATGAAGGATTTTTCACATATCTGAATTACAATATACAAATTTTAATTTTAATACAATTGCATTAGGAGTGGTAATGTCAGCGACATTTATCTCACTGCCGTGTCTAAGCCCGAGTTCGATCAGCGTTTTTGTTAGATTCTCACGAGTTCTCTCCTCAATACTCGTTACAGTTTGCATATACAACGTTTTATTTTTCCCGTCAATGTACGCCGTGAGACCTGGATTTTTCATTTGCAAGTCTGGCCTTTCACACAAGTTCTCTATCAAGTCTTTCAATTTGAATTTAGGATTACTAATTTCGATTTCTTTTGGAATTTGACTACACGCCACGCAATCTTCTTTCTTTTCTGCTTCATAAGTGTAAGTATAAATTCCATCTACATCATTCAGTACCTTTAGAAAAAGGAATTATTTGCTTATTATGTTGCATCCTTAGATTTCTAATTAAAATCGAGATAACAAAAATACCATATAGTTATTTAGCGAAGCACTACAACTGCTAGCTAGTTTAAATGCCTCGGTAGCACATGTTGCAGCAATGACAGCATTTGTAGATGCCACAGCAGGTATAATATTTTTAACTACACCTTGCACTAATCTGTATGTCAATCCTTGTATTCCAAATTGAGCTGCTCTTTCATTAGATTTTTCATAAATCCAATTTATGTGCTGAGGATCATCTCCATCTATCGCACAATCAAATGGATTTTCTTTTGGCCATTGAATTACTTTCACATACTCTATACAATGTTCTGGTAGGCGTGGAGTATTTGCTATTGTACACAATGGGTATGTCACCTATATTTCAACATAATAGTAGTTGACAGAAGAGTTATATTTATTTGTTCAATGTAAAAAAATATTTTCAGTATACATACCTGAGGAGGATATAAATCCAAAGTACATTCAACGCAAGCAGACAGACCAGGTAGTATTACTCTTGCATTTCCTTTAAAACCTTCCGTTCCTCCATCAATCATGGGTATTACAGTGGACCGATCAAGTTCACCATTTTCGTAAACTAATAAAGACAACAGCATTCCATTGATCCATCTTCTTGCAACGATCGAGTCTAGACCACAAATGACTATGTGAAATTGTCTATAAAATTCTTCATCTTTATCCTGTATTTTGCAACAATGTGGTATAACATTGCACCCTGGTATTCTACTATTGACAAAATTTGCAGCTACTTCCGCTTTTGACGAGCCGATATCCTTATGGCGGAAGAGAAATTGCCTGCAATTTTTTTTATTAATTTCTCTATTCTTCTTTAATAAACATTTTGATAAATTCTTTTGACAAATCATCGTATATTTCCGTACCGATTGAGGTTAGATAATTCAATCGTGTCCATATCGATTACATGAATTTGTCTAAAACCCATCAATCCTAAATCTTTAAGTAATTCGCATCCTAAACCACCGGCGCCAATGACGAGAATCTTGCAATTGTCTAATAAAAATTGCAATGTTTCTGGCGATGGTTCAAAATCCGGTCTACAAAAAGGACCTGTTCTTTCTAATACTTTACGTAAATTACTCCATCGTCTATGCGTGTGATCGGAACTCATCGTTGAAATATCGTTAAAACGCATTAAAAATCACTTCTTAAATGATACTAAGATATAAATGTTTTAATCAAACATTTTTATATACTTTGTAATCTAATAAAAAAATTCAAACATTCGTAGTGCTCGAAGCATCCAGCATTTGCGGCAACAACTCAGTGCGTGTCAGATGAATTGACGGAGTAAACACGATTGATCACGTGAAATTTTAGCTATTACCATTGGCTGTTAGGTCGCTAGTGAAAAAAAGCGTTTAAACCAAGTTACTAAACCTAATACCAAATAATATCCTTGGTTAAGGGGTAGTAGTGAACAATCTGATTAGTATTTCTGACTTTCTTCGAACTTTGATATGTTAAAACGTGCTATTTAAATAAACAAAATATCGCAAAAAAAAGATTCGCAACAAATTTCAAGTGTTGTTAATTTTGCTCTGAAACTAAACCTGAACTTAACTTCGATCTAGCAAAACCCGCCAAAAATTTCATTTTAATTTCGCGATTCGGTCGTTAATGTTAAACCGTCAAGGTTGTCGATGAAAAGCATCTTCTTTGGTTTCGATGATCTGAAATATGTATAAAGCTCAACAGTTTGAACAATTTTTTCCTATACATATAACCGGCGGTCAGTTCTAATTTTCGAATTATATACAAAAATATCCCAGCCGCTCGGCCATAACTTTCAAGCTGGGCTAGATTAGTTAGAAATAAGATTGCTCACGCTTATGGGCCTGATTGTCCCCGGACTAGTGCTGCACCATGCGGTCAAGCGTTGAGATCAACTAAAGTTAGTATATACAAGAACCTATAAAATTAGGGATCTGCCTTGTTTGGTTGCACACTAGCACAGACAAGAACCTATCGAGTTCCACGTTTCAAGAACCTACTTAATTGTACGGTTCTACGGGAAAGTTCATATTTACTTTTCTATCTGAGCTTTTTTGTGTATTCTTTGTACAATCGTAAATTATTATTTTACTGTGTCAGAAAATACTAAAAGCGAATTCAAGGCAATCACGTTTACAGCATATTCTGTGGATTCGGAAATGCCGAACTCGCGTAGTTTTACTTCGACGTTCGTTCACTTTGACGATTGTAGTTACAAATGTAATAAATACGGTTAAGCGTGTTAATTACAAATGGTAACACCCCAATAGTTTCGATAGAAATAATAGTAAATGTTATTATTTTGCATAAATCTTATTTGAAAAGATAATGGTAAACATTATTTTTCATACATTATTGATACATTAGAGTTTTACATTAAATCCTAAATTTTGTAAATCTTTCGCCATTGATGCTACAGTTTGAACAGACAAAGGTTTCAGAGGCGCACGTGGAGGTCCAGGATTGATGCCCGTTAACAGAGTCATTGCTGTTTTCATAGTTTCTACCCAGGTTCCTGTAACATAATTACAACATTAACGATTAAAAGAAGAGAGTATGGTGCTAAATATAGATTGTTTGTAAAATTATTATTTGTATTTCTAAATTTTTATGCTTCTTTTCAACTGGAGTTATATATTTTGCAATAAATAAGATTTATTCCTCTGTAAAGTAATATGTAATAAATTTAAGGGAAATTATTCGATGATTTGAATGGAATCGAACGGAATGGGATTCCTGAAATTCAGTATTGCCATCTCGTTTCGATCGAAATAGGTTTTGCATAATTTTTTCATAAAATAGGGAATAAGATACAAGAATAGCTTATAATGAGACTACAAGAAAAAGTAAAATAAAACCAAATCAAAGTGTATTAATTTAAAAGAAAATTCCAAAGAAAGCTTCAAACTTGTAGAGTGTTAAAAAATAGATTTTTTAAAAAGGCGTCGCTCGAATCGTGTTAGCTGAAATTAAATCGGCTACAAAGAGAAGTGGATCGTTATTTTTATCGAACCTTGTTAAATCAAGTTTGTGACAAAATGGAATTGGATGAATAATGATTTTTACCATATGTATACGATACATAATTGAATTTATGCTTTTGGTAATATTTTTAGACGAAAGAAACGTTTAATTATAATTTTACCATATTTCGATACATTCATCACAGCGTTTGTCAAACGTTGTTGCGTTTCTCTTCCTTTCATGACGTTTCCTGCAAGACCGGCTGCAAGAGTTTCGAGTACAATTTCGGAGAACATATTCGAACCTGTTGTTATAAAGGAATTCATTCCTAATGCACAAGCAGCGGTTATCAACTGAAACGAACACAATAATAGTATCGTATGAGTTTCTTACTATATATTTTTATATCGATTTTTGAAATTTTAACTCTTAAAGCAATCGCTCGCATCTAATTTGTAAAATTCGACAAGCGAAACGCGTTAAGATTCTTAGAATCTATTAGAACGAGCTAATGTGATACGTTTTAGATCAAAGATTTATGTATACCTAAATATCTTAAAGGTACCCACGTGTTTTACATAAAATGTAACTAAAACCAATTTCATAGAAATATGAGTAACATAACGTGCCAGTTTATAAAGTGCTTTTTACATTAACGAGCAATAGTTTATAAGTTTAAGATAACGTTATTTCTATGGTAAAGTATCTATGTAAACAAACGTACACAACATATACGTGAATATAGGGAAAGAATCAATATGTCACTAACATGCGTATACTAATATTTTCGTCTTATTTCGGCCTCACGAATCTGCATATTACCTACGGAGTTGACGTTAAATATGATATTTAAGAAGATAACAAAGAATACCTGATCGTTTCCAAGGAATACGGCGAATTTATCGTTAGTAACATGAAAAGCTTGAGCACCTTCGTCTAAGCTAGAACTTGTGAATTTTATTCCTACGAAAGTTGGTATCTCTTCCTCGCCGACAGATTCAAGAAACTGCGCCATATGCACTGAAAAAACGTCAATACGCTTTTAAGTACATAATATTTCATATCGTAGGAATTTGCTGCCATACGATATTTTTATTAATAATCGAACGAAGAAAATATA
Source organism: Bombus impatiens (assembly GCF_000188095.3). NCBI lineage: Eukaryota > Metazoa > Arthropoda > Insecta > Hymenoptera > Apidae > Bombus > Bombus impatiens. The sequence continues at coordinate 1,728,471 of NT_176483.1, forward strand.
TAAGCGTGGACAGATATATAAATGACAAAGGATTTTCTGTATTGCCATGATAACTGTATATTAATGGTTTGTCAATAAGAGAGGGAAAGTGATATTTTACAAATCAGTTTCGACGATTTCTCGGAATGTTTAAATGAAAAGGGCGATGAAAATCGAACATCGTAAGGTTGTAAGTTTCCATCTTAACATTTGCATATAATCGTCGTAGATATATTTCTTTGTATAGTCTTTCAACTTAGGGCGCGTAATTGACAGAATTGCTATAACTGTAATTATCAGCTTACCATCGACGTTAGTCAAGCTCGGAATATGATAATATAGAAGCGGTGTATTTGGAGCTGCCGAACCGACTAGCTTCAAATAATCCTTCAATTGCTCAGAAGTGCTTGGGCTGAAGTATAACTCCGGTAGACAGAGAATGGAATCTGCTTTAACGTTTTCAGCGTGTTTTGCCTTGAAATAAATATCGGTAGATGTAGTATCGAATCAGGCGTATCGAACTGTAACTTAGCGAAACGATAAAATGGCACGTACTTATTATTAAAAGATGTTGTCGTTATCGAGTAAGAAAATCAAATTTGAAGGATATTGAATTTTGCATTAAAAGTTCTTCTACGTACGCTTCTTTTTAGCTGTCGACGATACCTATCTCAAATTCGATTTTATCGAAAACACGGCCTTAAACGAATGTTTTAGTTTCTTAATATTTTACGTACAAGTTCAAGAACATCAGGAAGAGATGTACCGCCCACTTGAATCATCAAATGTTGCTTCGTTGTTTTGACGGCATTTGCCCACGCCTCGGCAACTAATTTTCTTTCGCTCGTAGTCATGGATGGGCCTTCCCCGGTCGTTCCATTTACTATCGATTACAAATTTTTCCTTCTATATACAATTCCGTCTTCGAATTAATAAATAATCTCTTACGTCGATAAATCGAATTGACTGCGGAATCTCGTTGACTACGGAACGTATTAAAGAACGTATCACAGAAGAAAAAATAAGGATCACGATGTTATTTGCGAATGAGAATGTTTATTACCATTTTTTTGATACTATCAAACGATCGAACGGTGAGCGCAATATACATATAAGCAGAGATATAGAAAAAAGTGAAAATAATATACAGAAATTTGACTTTCGATCATGCTAAATTTGGACATCGATGATAATCGACGAATAAAATGTTTTAATCGTACAAACAGGTACAGTCCTTACGTACCAAGAACACCGGTGACTTTTTTCTTCGCCAAATGGTCGGCATATTGCGGTATAATCGACAAGTTTAAGGTTTTTGCGCTAAAATAAACAAATAGACAGAGTTATAATTTTATTAAAACGTTGTATTTCTAAATTGCCGCATTCCCGGACAATTCCAGCGGAACTCTTTGGATCGTCGTCTTGTAAATAAATTTTATTTCGAGATATTCAGATATTTACGTTTGTTTGAAATTTCGTTAACGAACACGAGAATTCCGGTCCCATTCGTCGTCGTACATCGCCCTACCATAATCGAGCTTTACAGTCGGTAGTAAATTTGTTTTTATTACGGTACATGTATATTTCTCTTTTTCCATATATCGTGTCGTTGATCTAGGGCAAAAAGACCGAATTCACTCTAATCTCGGATGATTTGATCCCAACGATCCCAATATTATCTTCCAAAAGCTAATTTTTTCTTCATGCGTGTTTCCTTCGCCTATATCTTCCTGCTTTTTCCGTAAGAATTCTGGACCACAATTGCGATTCTACAATTCGTCGTACACGTTCTTTCCGAAACTACCGACAATTATATTGGCAAGTTTCGAAGCAAAAGTGCATACGTTCTCACCTACGTGTTCCCTATAATAAACTTTTCTTCTCTCCTCTGGAAGATCGTCTCTTCCTTCGTCCTTATTACAGGATACTATTCCTTTCATTTTTCCATTTCTAAATTATGTAGAGTACAGTCGATCACCTTTCTTCCCATGTTTCGCAATTTCTCGATAAGATCTTTCTTTTTACGTAGTTTCACTATCGATTTTTCTGATTTTTTCGTATTAAATGCAGACACGTTTAAAAAATTCACAAAATTACTATTCGCTGTGAAATACTCGCATCTTACTCCGTGTCTTAGCATCGATTGAAACGAAACGGTCACACGACTGCGGTGCTTACGTCGCGTGTATCTTTACGCGTCCGAATACTTCTATCACTTTGGTAAACATAATTATCTATGTAAGTAACGCTTATGTAACGCTCTCTATTCCATCGTCTGGTCCTATATACGTTGTCCGGATTCTCTTCTAATTTTACTCACATATTGTCCACGCATATACATTTATCCCGTTTATCGCGGTATTGTGTCATAAATTGCACGCGAATTTCGTTATTCGCCGGTGTAACGGTTGCAAGTTATGCATGTACAAGACTACGAGACAACGAAAACATCGCATTCCCTTTTAGGAAATTGCAGGTAATTAGGCAAACTCGGAATTTCATTCTTTGTATAAAATCAGAAATATATCGCATAGGAAATTCGAGCTTCGTAGGTTTTCGTCGAGTTTCAACGAACAAGTTTTCGTTATTTCATTTCATTTACAAGTTCGTATCATTTAGTTTTACCAGTTCATACGATGCGATCTGTATATTTGCTACTATCTTCTGTTTCTTCGTTATACTAATATCGCTAATATCGGATAAATGTCAGGGAAATTACCTGTCGTTATTAAAGGGTGTAAATACTGGGGTGATCAGTCCCTTATAGTTGAACGATACTTTCTGTAATTAAAAGTAAGCAAATCTGTTATCAACGCATAATTTATCGTTGTAATATTTTATAGAAAAAAGGTAGGTCGTCTTCTAGTAGTATTTATAAATACATTTTTTCTTTGTATTTTCTACGTACGATGTATCGTTATATTTACATCGTATTTGATGTATTAGTAATTTTTGATCGAACGAACTAACTTTTATTATGGAGATATACATAGACGTAAGATGTCAAATACGTTTGAGGTAAACGCAAGCGTATTTGAGTGCGGTAGCAATAAATTTCCATGTGAAAATAATAATTTTAATTCGGATATATACGTACGATATAAAAGATACTCTCTAAATCCAAAAGATATATATCTCTTGAAATTTAAATTTACGTCGATCAGTATATGCAATAAGCATATAATCGATAGACAGTTCAGAGGTCGACTATTTTTCCCTTTTCTACCGATATAATCTAACGCGAATAACGACGGCAGATTACGTTTAATTAGTCGAATCATCGTTCGATTATACATTCGAATAACGATAACTGAACTTTTAAACAATTATTTCGTATTTGTTGCTAAATTTTCAGAGTTTCGGTTCAGAGTTTTGGAAATTAGTATTCGAACGTATATTTCCGATTAAAATAATTTAAAATCTGTCGAAAGCAAGAAAGATTTGATTGCGATCGGTTCGAACGTACGAATAGGTAAGCTGCAAAATGAATCTGTACGATAATTGACGCACGATGTACATATGCATACGTACCGGCATTCTGGAACGTGTAGTGAACTCGTGGAGCTTCAATTAGGGTACTGTACATAACGCGACGAAGAGGAATATTTTAACCGCGGCTCTGATAAGATTCTCTCTGCTTGGTATCGAATATCACGTGTTACGTTTTGACTGATATCAACTTTGTCCTACGGTGTTAATAATATACAACGTGTATATATACTTTCTGCACGCTTTATGTACATTTTACTTTAAGGTGATAATAGATGAGCAACAATTTCTGTTTTTCATTATTTTATCGAATTAGGTATGATCCGTTTCGTTCTGTCTCTATTATTATGTTTGTGCATAATTCGATGAACTAATATAAAAGGAACAACATCGCGCGTGTATTATTTCCTTATAAAACGAAAGAAACTTTTCGGACAACCTAAAAGGTGGTTGAATCGATTATAACACCGGATTAACAGGTTACAATTTACGCTTTATTTCGACAACTTATGGCAAGATAGTTAGGCTCGATGCGTATAGATATAAGTTAACTGGATGACCGATCTAAAGTAGATATAGACAGTTACGCTCGGTGCGTATAGATACGAGTTAAACAGACGAACGATCTAAAGATGGAAAATCAGTCGCGAGATGTAGACCGATCTAAGGACGACAACCGGTAAAGACACGTTCACCGATCCGACGATGAGAAACCAGCGAAGTTCGGCGACGATGGCGTCGCAGAGGAAAACTCTTGCCGAGCGTTGGTCGCTCCACCACTGGTCGCTCGCGGGTGAAAACCCGCG
>NT_176483.1:1733039-1753627 GCF_000188095.3 Bombus impatiens
CGCGTTTCCCCATATTTTACCCGATGGAGCGATAACCATAAGGAACGTCTCCACTTGAATATATTTTATAACGATGAAGCGTCCTAGGGGTAAAACGCGAACGCTTAGTTTTATCACAGTTCCTTAGGATCATCGCGGTCCGACTAATTATATTTTCATAGCTAGTGGCCGCCTCGACCGAGGGATAAATTCCGGGTTACGCAAAGAGTCACCGGAAGTAACAACCGATAAAACGATAGACTTACGTACGTAGAATGCAGGCGACGCGTGTGAAAGAATTTTTACTGCAAATGTCGTTGTTTTCGCAAACGAAGCGTAATGGAAAGTAAATTTGATCGAAGCTTCTCGCGTATATCCCGGAAACTAAGGGTAACGAGCGATGGCAACGCGTATAGAGAAAAATTACTCGAAACGACGAGCTTGACGATACATTTGAAGGTTATCGAAATCTCATTTTCCAGATAATCGCCGATTTCTCCTCGAACGATACGGTATTTATTAAATTTGTTAAATTTTCGCCGATTGTTTTATCTCGTCGTTGATATCTAAAGGTCGGGGTTGATATCGAAATGACTAAGGTTATCTATAAAAATGCTTTTTATGTTTATTTACACGTAGATCTTCTTCTTTTAACAATGCCAATGATATATCAACGCAATATCGTAGTGATAAATTATATGTGTAGTAGCGTCAAGATGACCGCATGCCTTTTCATTTTTACGGCTATTACGTGTACCATTATTCAAACGTTATTCTCCAAACAAGAACGAAGACTACTCGAAAGTTTATGTAATTAACGCTGGAGAGAATACTACTTAACGTTACTCGCTACGATCGCTTTCGATTGTTGTTATTCTTTTCTCTTTTTTTTTTGTTTTGTTGAATTTTGTTAAATTTGTCTATCGCTTAAATACAACGAAATTCACGCTACGGCTTATCGGCGTATATCAATAAAAGACTCTTTCCTTTACCGATACGTTTACTCTTTCTACCTTCTTGTTTTTCGATATTCGCGCAACCTACTGGACACGATGTCACGATGACGATGACGAGTAGTTTTCTTTTTTATCGTAAACAATGATTTTTCTTTATATTCTACGAAGAAATTTACCCAACGTACGTATCTTCTCGTCATTAGAGTTAACACTGTTAACGTAATTATGACACATTTTTTAAATTGCCCGTGTCTATGAATTCGTCGAATTGCGTTTCTACTAATACAGCTGCCAATTTGTAACAAACTCTGTTCTACTCCGTAAAGAATACAGATGAAAGTAAAGCTTACGATTACAGGAACTAAAGCCGAATGAAAGATGACTAGAGATACCTCATCGGAAAGTTTACAGTCTACGCGATCAAGTTTTTGGAAATCGTACTACTCGTGGAGAAATTGTTTAAATATTTAATTCGATGACTTATTATTATCGAAAGATCTTTTTCTTAATAAACGTTTTCACGCGAGAGAAAAATTATAATTCAATCGTGTAAAAATCCTAATCGGGAATACGTCTGTTTCGTCGATTCGCTATTTTATATTCCAAAAACTTAATTTAAAAGACTATCGAACGAAAACGTGTATGAGAAGGATTTTGATGGGCTTTTTTAATTGTACGCCAAGTCGTGGCACGAGATTAAAGCATCGTTTAATCAGAATTTTAAGCTACTTTTCCAAAAATCGAGTTGTCTTCGTGAGACTGTTACGACCTATAATTGCTTTAAATATATTCATTACCAAACGCAGTGTCGACATTTACGCGAATGCTCTACAACGTTAAGTTCGTTACGTAACCAGAATGCGCAGTACCTACGTATCTAGAAAAAATGTTTTTTCTGCAGGACGTCATCGAGTATAGCGTTAAAGGTATGTATATTTTTTAATGGATTTAAAATAACAGAAGGAGAAGGTAATATTACGCAGAATAAACGTGTATAAATAACGTATAAGATATTTAATGAAAAATTTCTGGTGTTTATTTCTTTATTTTTATCGGAGGAAAGTATAATTCGTCGTTTTTGAATTTGCTCGATTTGGCACGTGGCTGTAATGTATAATCGAATTATAACATAAGTCGAATGAAAATTTCGTTAACAATTTAATACGTAGGAAAGATACCTTTAAGTTTTATCGTAACATAAAATTCGACGTACGTATACCGCGATTACGTTTGCGGTAAAAGTAACGCGACAACGCGCACTAAACAAACTTTCAACTTACGTATTTTCGTAAATGCGATAGTTTTTTTAAAAAAACATAGGACGTAAAAAAATATTCCGTAATTTTAAGTCACGAAGCGATACGAAATAATACGTTACATGTTTGCCTTAATTTTTATCAACGAATGTTTAGAATTTCCATTTATATATATATATATATATATTTCATTGAAAAATTTGAACAGTCATTGTTACATTAACGATCGCTATTATGTTTCTAATAATTAAGAGCCCGTTATTACATATACCTATAACGAATCACTTGTAAATTGTATCAATTTATCGCGACAGAAATCGATGTAAAGCGGTAGACGTATTTACATAGCTTTGTAAAAACGAGACAGAATCGATACTCAATTTCCCTGGTGTGAGAGAACGAAATACGAAAGAAGCGTATTAGTCGTAAATAAAGCAGTATCTCTTTCAGCAGGAAACGAAAGGTAAAGGTAATCGAAATTCCATAGGAACGATCGTTTTTAATGCTATTTCGAAGTCACTTCTTCCAGCTGGTTACGTTACTATTATTCGGCGAAGACTCAACGAATCGGTTAATTATTTAATCGCTTGTACACGCGATCGATATCAGCAGTCGCAACGACCTAATTTACTGACAATGCATCGAAAAGCGGTCAATGAGAATGCAGTGAAAACGACCCACATTCTATTATATATATATATATACGTATGTATATTAGTTAATACATATATGTAATATATGTATATATATATCATAAAATTCACACTTACGAAAGAGACATCTCGTGTATATATAAATATATATATAAATTTATATATATATTTATATATTTCAATTAGATGGATTAACAGCCGCGGCCGGACCAGCCTGGACACGCGGCAGAAACGTCTTAAACTGTTTCTTCCTATCAACGCTTTTTTTCCTTTTCTATTATTACCTCTTTTTGTTTGTAATTTTTATTTGACTTCGAATCGCATACCGTACGAAAGCGCGGCATGTAATTCGTAGCCGTTGAGTGCAACGTGTACGGCTCGATCCGATAACGATCGTTGCCCCGAATGCTTGCTACTTCGAATTAGTTAGCTTTACCTTTTATTTAGTTCGACTCGTTCGCGTTGCGCATCCGATCGTCCGACGAAACGTTAGTTCTTTCCGGTTAATGCGGTTATCAATTACACGTTTTTACAAGAGACGAAAGCGAAACTCGCGCGAAACTTAACAGTAACAATAACGCGTCGTACGATAGCAATGCGTAAGTTTTATTGGAAAATCCCTGGCAAGTCGCTTCGCTCTTTCAACTTAACATAGGTACGCGCGAGTCTCGATCGTTAGAAGGAAACGCGATGTTTCTATACTCGAGCGCATCCAGTTTTCTCCGTCGATTGTTATCGAATCAGCCAGTACATCCGCTCTCTGGATGCACGCGTGCGTCAGTATGCCAGAAGTATATGCACTCGCGCATATGTAGCCATGTAAGAATACTTTTTTATATACATACACGCGCAAATGCATATAATTTATATTCATTTATGTATCGTTTATATATTACGCGCAGATATTTTAACGTAACAGTTACCGAAGAACCACGGATATGTACAACAGGTATATGCCCGATCGATACAGGGTATACGTTTCTTTCGTACGCACGCAACGTTTATATCCTTCGAATTCGATTCGATCAAAAAAAGGATAATCGAGTGGATCAGCTCAATTTATATTGTTCCCATTGTCTCGTTCCTAACACGACCAATCTTATCGATTTAACGTAGAACAATGCAAAATGTTCACGATCTACGCATTGTCCTTTTCATCTGGGTAACTCGTCGTAACGTTTACTCGAAACGACGATGATAGACGGTTGCGATTCGCCAGACGCGCGTAAGCGTTATCGGATGCGTTTCTTCGTGCCGAACGCGGACGATCGACGTTGTCTTTCTCGGTTCGCTCGCTAGGAACGAGAAAGACAGAATCGTTCGTTTCTACGATTTGACGTTCGAAGTTTCGCGCGATCGGAAGATGAAGAGAGAACGCTTTGACGTTGCCACGCGCGTGCCGAGTACGTACGTTCGTAAAACTCGATCGCGCGTTTTCAAATCTCGTCGGACGTGGATCTCCTTCTCTGCTCTTCGTCCCCTTGGATTTTCCCCTGAAATTTTCCCTCGAATTTCCCCTCGAATTTCGTTTCAATGATTACGGTTTCATCGACGAAAAGAAATCGAATACTGCATCGTTCGCGTTGAAGCGGCGGCCCTTGAGAGTTCGTTGGAAAATACGATTAATGAGCGTGGTCCCAAAAGTTTTAAGAAGTAGTTGTTTCTTTCTAGTGGAATACAACGTAGCTTCCGTCTTATAAATATTCTCAACGGATATTTCGGAATCAGCCGTAAAGAAGGGACTTCCAAGCATAAGCGCCGTTACGATCGACGAATCGACGGAACCACGAGAAAACAATTTCAAAGAATCTTGCCGTTCCATAGCAAAGAGGCTGATCACGCGATACGTCTTATTACCGTAATTCGATCTTCGCAAGTCGACGTTAACGCGTACAACGTCGAAGCTGATACATTCGCCAAGATCAAGACGATTCTAATATTATCTAATATAGATATTTCGTGTAAGTCCGTAGCGACGCGAATGCTTCCGAAACGTTCAAATACGTCGACAAATAATAACTCGATTCGAGAACTATCGCTGTAGCATTCCTGTTCTACCGTTCGAAAGACGTCCGTTGTAATCGATGATATTCTCGATGCGGGGGTTTTATCCGAGACTCAAGGAGCATCGAATTCAACTACAACGTCTAATTACCGTTATTAGTAGCCCTTGTTTGCCTCTATGTATATACAGAATGTTGCACGATAGTTGCTTTACGCTGCGTAAATACTGTTTCGCTGTGTAAATGTGCTCTCTCTCTCTCTCTCTCTCTCTCTGTCGTGTATTTTGTTCGTAAAAAACCTTGCGTTACCACGAAACGTTATCAACGTGGCGTACGTTACCTTTGAACATAGGTTGCACATTAAAATGAATGAAATTAATGCTTAACAACACGTCGAATCGACAGATGCATAGATATCATATAAATACTTATCCAAGTATTTATACCATATATTTATACAATATACATACATACATATACATATTGCAGTTGCAGTTTTGTCCTGCATTTCGATCACATCGAATCGATATAATATTTAGCCGAGATATTTTACAAAATTTCCTACTATTTTCGTAAATTTTTCAAGAACAACGCAAACTCAAGGTAGTTCTTCTTTTTTTTTCATACAGAGTCATACAGAGTTGAATTTTGGTCATCGCGAATCTAACGATGCTTCGACAAAATGAAATTTGTATCGGTTTCTAACGTGATTCGAAGTCGTTCGGAATATCGGTTTTCACGACCATGTTACGAGATGTTACACGTGTATATTACAATGTTACAAAACGCTACAAATGTAGATAACGCAATAAAATAACGTGTTAGCTATTTCTAAGGTAACGCAACAATTTGATACAGCGTAAAAATTGATTTTAACAAAGCTATTAATAGCATTCATTTTAATCGTCGGAAGCGTACACAGTGTTTTATATTTAAATTCAAGGTAGCTTCTTGTCAGGCGTGAACATTTTACCAACTGTATATACAATTCGTTTACCTCGTAATTACACAACAAATACACATGTATTTTTCTTGTTTCCTCTTTTATAAGTTGTACCTAAAATCGATCAATGACTTTACTTTATCGTTAAATGTTAGCAAATTTTGGAATAAAATGCGCGTATTAAAAATGAGTTTTACTTTCGAGTAAGTCTTGTTGCAAACGCGTATATAATTAGCGAACCGCGATATCTATTCTCGTTCGCGATCCAACCATCGAATTTTGCCTTGTCTCGTGATACACGATCGTTAGATAGACTCGAAAAAACGGGTAAAAGATGGATGAATGAAGTGGTGTCGAAAAATATATCAAGGAGCGCAGTAACGTCACGAAGTTATCGAGAAACATTATGTTTGTATAATTCTGGAAACGGCATCCTACAAGACGAAATATCGCGAGTATTTAGCAATTTTTTGAAAGCGCTCTTTTCAAAAAGCGGTTCGCTCGGTCAAACGAAAACGGCCGACAAATTTTCTCACAGAACGACGTTTGCCGCTTCTAGAATCGAAAGGTCAAGAGGAAGATCGTGCTTATTCCGAAATTGTTTGTCACGATTCGTTGAAACTACCGTAAGCTTCGTTAGGATAAATTCGCATGGAAGACAAAGGATAATCTTTAATCGTGACGTTGCTGGTCCACGGTAGATAGATTTTATAATATTTATCTTTTTCGCTAATTATTTCCACCTATTGTATATAGAATTATACCATGAAAATTAGGCAAAAGGTTCCGACGAAAGACTCGAAACCGAGCGGAGCGTAACGATCCTTCGAACGATCGGAACGACGTTTAAGAGTGAAAAACAATCGATACTCCTTGGTCTCATATTTATAATCTATAATTATGTTCGCTTAACACTGCAGGATTAGGGAGGCAATGATTGTAAAAGTAACACCGACGACTCTACTTTCTCGCTTTTTTTCTTCAGTATCAACAACGTTATAATAAATACGACTTCTGAGTAGCAACTTCACGCGAGTTAACGTTTCTCGTTCAAGAGTTTTCGTTACAGAAAATCCGATCGTACGCTTGATTAGATACAATAACCGAGAAGATAATGTAATTATGTACATACATATATTGCCAGCACTGCGTCCTCGTAACAAACGAACAATTAAAACAAATCGCCACAAGTACGTGTTAGACTAGAACGATTCTTGCGCTGAATATGATCCACGCAGTCAATGGGAATATGCAAATAATACTGCTGTTTCATAGATTTTTTTTCTATTTAAATACTAACTGTAACAGGTAATTTACTTTATAACTTTAACTTACTTCATTGCGATTTCGAGAACTTTATCTTACGACGAATCTTTCTGCTAGAATGCTGCTTGCTTAATCGTATTCGTAAAATAATTTAGTTACGTTTTACTTGAAGCGCACCTTTGAAACATCGATGATAGAGCTTGACTAGACGTCTCATTTCTCATTCCTAGATGCAGATTCTTACTTCGTCCGACTTTACTCTGCTACTTTCTTTTCTACGTACAACATGGGACAGGCTGATGTATCAAAGTACCAATAGACGCCAATACGACGAATCTTATCGATCATCGATTGAAGAAATAGCACGTTACGTACTATACAGATTTTGTACGTAGATGAAATAAATAAATCTCGTATTCCATTCGTACGATACTCGTTTCATGTGTTTCGTATATACTTTTTATTTCCTTCGATAAAACCGAAGTCCGAGTAAAAAAAAAGTCACACTGCCTGGCTCTGTATCGTATAAAATGTCGCGTTACAAAGTATATACAAAGAACGAAACAAAGAAAAGAGAAGTAATCTGTTATTGTCGTCAAGTGGACAAGTAGTCTTCTTTCGTATACAAATTTGACGTACAAATAGCGATAGCGACTATTTCAGGAAATAAAGCGACGTTGCTTCGAAAGAAGCGGAGGATAGGTTTTTAAATCTTTTCGGACGAATAATTTTTCACGAAAGAATTCCATAAAAATTTGTGCAGAATGCGCGGTAGGTCGGATAACGTTGCTCGATCGTTAAAGCGCAGCGTAGGAACGTATCCTGATAAGATAAAAACGAATACTTATGACTGCATGATCGACATTCGTACATATATTGATCGTGATATTCATAATAATTAAACATTATTACGAATAAAATAACTTCTAAAAACGAGTCAGGTACTTAAAGTGCAAGCGTTAATTGTTATATTCGAAGGACAAGTTAATATGTACTTATAAAAATGAATCAGGTCCCGTTGTAAGTTACGTTCATTTAGAAATTGTCGGTTGGCTTCGTTCTCGAAATAAAATTAACCGGTTAGGAAATGTTTTTCGCCGTAAAAATTCTCTAGATTCCCGATAAAATTGACGAAGCCCTTTTACCATATTATACGCAAACGTTTCTCGTAAGTACAGGTATATACGTGTATTAAAATATATTATATAGATTAGAAAATATATACATGTATATAAAAAAATATGGAAAAGAGATTTACATTAATTTACAATAAAAAAAAAAATCAATCTAATCGAACTAAACTTTGCGATTAAAAATATTCCTTCTTTGCCATTCTTTGGAAATTATTTGGAAATTCACCGGAATCCGTTGAATTTCACAATTCTAATTTTTCTTCGAGGAACTGACTGGTTTTGGAGATTATGCGAGATTACGCTTTTGTACATTTACGTGATAATACTAATGTGACTAGAGAAGTGCGATCGTAAAATTAAAATCGATTAAGCATACGATAAAATTAATTTTTAGAGTTTAAACGAAGATGAGATAAACATGCTGTTATGTAAAATTTCTGGGCAGCGCGTAAACGTGTTAACAGGATCGTTTGAACGTATCGGTAGCTTGGCTTTCTTTTTTAAAGCTATTCGACTGCAGATACGCGTGGTTTCCAATTTCACGTCCAATCAAACTCTGTCTGAACCGATGATACCGTTTGTCATCAACACCGGTTTTGTCTCCAAGTAACGGTTTAAAGACTCAGATTATGCGGAATCAAGAAGCAGTGTCGAGTATAATTAGGCATCTTTTCGCTTATTTATCATTTATATCGTAACGTTTGAATGCTGATTACTGGTGGACTTTTTTTTTTCTTTTTTTCGAAACGATACGAACGATATTCGAGGTTTCTTTCGTCAAACATCGCCTCAAAAGCGTCGGATAATTTCGCATTTGCCTTCCGAAGATTCGATTTACCTCGAATGCAATGATTTATCGTAACTTACGGTTGGTTTTTCCGAGTGGCGAAGATCGATGAAATCGATGTCGCCCTTGACTGCCACTATGACTTCCAAACCCTTAATTTTCTTAAGGATACCTTCTTCAAGTGAAGGGCCGCGTTTAAAATATCAGACTCGCGAATATCTTCGCCATCGGAGTGAACTTCCCTCCTACGACCGTGCATCAGTAGACGATGTCTCAATCCTCTGGAAGTTGGATCGGAAAGCGCTTCCGAGACAGGCATCTTCTCCTTGCTGGAACCTGGCAAGGAGACCGATCTTCCTACGGAAAAACCTTTGCTGAGCCTATCCAAGGTGGCTGGCAACAGATGCCGCCTCGGTATTGCTTGTTCTCTTTCTCTCAGAATGAATCTTCCGAGCGTCTTCCAAAAGGCTTGAGTACTGTACACGTTCTCCTCGTCGCGTAAAACTCTCAATTGTCGACTGCCGCTACCAACGGCTCCGGCTCCTCCCCATTCCAGTTCTTCCACCAAAGCAAACTTCATCGGATCCTCCATTCTTCTGGCCTTCACTAAAGCCTGAGCCAGAACATCTTGAGCAGAGCTGCTTACAGGAACGCGAAGTATCGCGTACGGTATATCCGGCGAAACGTTATAAATGCAAACTAAGAAGGTGTCAGCTTCGTCCCAGATATGCGTGGATGTGTCTCTTTCGGAGTCGAGCTTCGAGTGTCCAGCTGTACTCCTTATAGAAGCCAGCCAGGCTCTGCTGCTAGGATCATCGCCTACCCTCTTCAAGAGGAAACGCCCCTGCCCCTTCCATAAAGCCTGCGCTTGCAACGGGTGCTCCGTTGGATCTAACACGCGTTGAGTCGGAAGTTCTTCCCTGTCTCTCTTCTCCCAACCACGAGAGACCTCTTCCACCAAAATATATTCGTCGACCCGATCCGCGGATATTCCAGCTTTCTGAAGAGCTTGTAACATTACCTCTTGCGTCGTACTATCCTGCGTGACTTTTAATATAGTGTACGGTTCCTCCGGTATCACGTGATAAACCATTAGGAAGAACATTCTTCTCTTCAGCGTCACTCCACCTAACCCAGGATCCACCGTGGTCAATTTTTCCGGTTCCTTACCCGATGACGGCCGCTTCGACGACTCTTTGTGATCACGGCAACACGTGTTGTAATCGAGACTCTCCTCTTCCAAACGGGAATAAATGAACAGCGTGGACAGAGCCAAAGGTTTGTTTTTACAGGAACGCAAACGTACGTGTCTGTAGCCGGGCTTCAAGCATTTCAGCGGAATGACCCTTTGGGCGATCAAATGATGGGAACTTGCTTCGACGATGCCGAAACGCAGAAAGGCAAGGTCTTTGAACATTACTTGAAAGCAAAATTTCTCGTTCCAAATAGGATTCAGCGCGTTGTTTTGTATTATTTTCGTTTTATGCTTGGCACAGTCGATCGGAATGCCGACTAGTTCGATTTCGACGTACGTGCTGGCGACGAAATTTGTTGGGGAAACATACTGGCCAGAGACTATTGAAAGCGTCAGGTGTGCCGAATGTAGCCCGTCGAATTCTTTATCCCAAGGATTGAAGCGTCTAGAAACGAGTTTCGTATTTTAGGCAAGCGTGCGTTAAAAGTCGGAGAGATATATGTATGTTTCGATATACTTCGATGTATTTCAATTTTTCATATTTCTACCAGAGTTTGTTATCACTAGAATTCCAAACTTAAAGATTTGAAAATCCTAACAAGAAGTCGAGCACGATTCTCGATAATAACGAAATGTCCAAATTAAATCAAAATCGTTCATAAATTCGATAAATTCGACAAATTCAATAAAATTTACGGAGATATTTGAACTATTCTTAATACGGAAGCAAT
The DNA here is from genome assembly GCF_000188095.3 of Bombus impatiens. NCBI lineage: Eukaryota > Metazoa > Arthropoda > Insecta > Hymenoptera > Apidae > Bombus > Bombus impatiens. The sequence continues at coordinate 1,743,942 of NT_176483.1, forward strand.
TTATCGTTAATAATAGAAAATTATCGAATCGTAGGACAATGCTCTCGCATTGAAATAGTTACGAATATATCCATTTTGCAATAATTCGAACGAATGGAAGATTTTACAGAAAGGGGGATACATATTTCCGTGCATACCTATACATCATATGGCCTTTGTCCCACATAACCGAAGGTTTCCTAACGTATCCACATTGCCCATTTTGCTCGAACATAGCGGCGTTTAAATTTAATCCGGCGTCGTCGGTTTGGTAATTTAGTGCTACCATTTGAATACCAAAGGCCCAGAAGATCACGGGATTGAAATTTGTCGAATCAATACGCATTCCAGCCGGATACGTTCGAATTAACTGAGTTTCTGCATGGGCGACAACCCCTAGAGGTTGTTTTCTGCAAATCTTCTTCGCTGTGCTTTCATTCAACGAGGAACATTGAAAGCAGGCTGGAACTCCGCGCGTGAATCTGAAATATTTTACGACATTATCGAACATCTATAGGTAAAAATTCCGAATCTTGCGTAAGTAAGTACTGCGTAAGTAACGACGGAATTGCAAAATCATTCGAATAACGTACACGGTTCAAATGCTATCAAGAGTTCACTAGAAACGATCTATTAAGACGTTGAGGTTCGAGCGGTAGCGTATACGTCGCGATTCGTTTCAACGATCAACGTTACGTCGAATTACGATAGAAAACCAACCTGAAGAGATTTTCGATATTGCTGCCGCCGCTTGCGAGCGAAGCCGACGTCGATAAAGACTGTGGCGATCCGGAAGAGGCACCGATGCTGGTAGCTCCTATTCCAGCGATGCTGTGTCTCTGAACCGGTCCAGTGTGCGGTTGATGTCGCACCTTCCCAGTGGCCGTTGTTCCTGGCGTAGTGTTCAGCCCGCGAAATTTAATAGCTTGCAAGTAAATCACCAAATCCGAAAGTTCTTTGGCAATTTGGCTACTTTGTTTTTGCGACTTATCGTCGACCGCGGAATCTGACTTTAATCGACCATGGGGCACCTGCATCCCACCCAAATACCTTTCGTAGCTGGAAATGGAGTTATCTGGAAGGTAAAACTTTCGCGTTAGGTCGCTCGTTAATTAAGTAATTGGTTAAGTTCTTGTGCTCGATAGTTTCGGATTAGTTTGTACGATGGCTTTGACGTAACTAAGTTACTGCTAGGTGAACGGAAAAATAACTGCAGTTGCTTCGCCGCTCGCATTAAATTACCTGCGCTGTAGCAACATTATTGTATTATCGTAAAATATCACTCAACGAGAATTTTCCTTTACAAGAAAGAGATATTTCGAATTTTTAAGCGTGTAATAAATCGCGATTTACGAAATACGTAGGATATCCGCTTGAACGAAACACGGATCAGCTGTGTTTTAAGATAAATATCGCCGTAGTTAATTAAGAGAACTAGGAGTAGAACATTTACCATCGATATTGTCGTCTTCGTCGTCATCTTCCTCATCGTCGTCGTCTTCGCTAAAATATTCGACGACGGAAGCGCTGCTTACGTCGGTACGCATTTGTTTCATAGACGAAGCTCGATCGGACATGAGCATTTTTCCACGATGACTCAAGGGAGCGTGCGTCAAAGGACCAGCGGGTTCTACCACCATCTTCTTGTTTTTGATTAATATTCGGTAGCGCAATTGCGACGGCGATGGCAGTTGAGGGTCGTCGCTAAAGTCCGTCTCAAACAGGAACTTTGTCACCAGTTTTTCTCCAAATACCGACTGAAACAGAGTTCGCGTAACTTTGCTTCTCAAAGTTGCTTTCGTTTTTCTACAAAAATATCCCTGCTACGTGAAACGTCACGCGCAGGTAAAAGAGGTACGAATCGCGAAACTTTGACGAAAGAAAATCGACGACGGAAAATTTGCTTGGCGATCGATATCGTTGCGCTAAAATCGACGGAATAATATCATTTTTATATTAAATCGTATAGACATTGACGCGAAAGCAGAGTTCATTTCGTCGTCGATTTCGAAATATTTGCCTCGCGATTTATAAACGACGACGGAAACAGAAAGTAGATAAGAAATTAATTAACGGACTGTGTCATTGTTGTAACGACGCTCGCTTCGTTTCGCTCGGCATCGCTCGTTGTCCGAGTACACGCGATTAATCGAATGTTTGAAATAATAAAAGATAACGTACTTGAAATATTTGGGCCATTCGAGCTTGTTGACTCTGCGAACAATGATTCTCGATGGAGAGAATCACGGGATATGGAGAACTGACGAAAGCACTTCTATCAATCGCCTCTACGACCAAGCGAAATGGTATCTTGGTAGTGAAGGTGTGACCATGGTAAATAACGGGAGAGCCATCATCGCCATCCCAGCAATCCAACTCTACACACCTACATCCTGTTAGTAGTACCTGCAAAATCAACTTACCGTCACATCGAGTATTTTACCTCGTAGATTTCACCTACTGCAAATACATCGAAATCCCTTCAACGTTTCGCGAACGAAAACCGGATTACATGTTTTTTTATACAAATAACCAATTGAGAGAAATAATACGAATACTTTTTTAATTATCGAAATACGGCAACTAATATCTCGCGATATCGTACAAATCGGGAACAAAGCGCAAAAAAAACGCGCGTTACACAATTTTATAATGAAAAAAAGCAACAAGTAGGTTCTGTATATTAAAAAATGTCTTTTTCTTAATTGCACGACCGTTTCTCCGAGATCGTATCGCGTATTTCACATTTGCGCGATAGAGATCATCGTTGAAAAGACGAGACCAAGCTTTCGTTTACCTGAGAGTAAAGCTGCACCGAAGATTCTCCCTTGAGTTGATGGCCAGTTAAATAAGTATTATGCGAGCTAGCGATGTAATACTGGGACAATGGCTGCTGCATTTCAGTCTCGAACGGCGTCGCATACTCGTTTGGGAAGGCATAATTGTCCTTGTCCATCATGTACCGTGCAAAGCCCTCGAAAGACAAACACCATTGTGTACGTAGTCCTGGGTCCGGTTCGTGTCGCTGGAATCAGAGCAAATCGTCTCGGTTGATCGTGCTACTCGCTATATCTTTCTACGCCATTGTATCGCACGGCACGACCTCGGGATAACAGCAGTTTGTCATAACTGTTACGCATCCTAGTTTCAAGCAATCGAGTACCGCGCTATGCTGCTCGCTGATCTGGGCGAATATCGCGGCTTATAATTCGGTAATCGACACGATCGAACTCGAGACGAACTATGAGAAAGCAGCGATAGGTTGTTTTAAATCTTCGCGTACCTTAACCAGCGCCTTGATCTCGTCGTCGGTTAGTTTTTCTTGCTGCCGAGATTCCAAAAACTTAGTGAACGTCGCCAGGGTGATAACTTGCGATTTCGAAGTGTCAACGCCAGAACAATTATTAACGATGCTAGCTGCAGCCACCGCGTCGAAAACTTGTTTCTTTTGAAGATTGCTGCTGGTTTTGTACTCGTGACAGTCTATGGAGTTATTTCTCGTCAAGAGACCTGTTTAAAAAATATTTGCATATTTATAATGCCGTCGACGTGCAAACAGATAGAAACGATACGACGTTGTTTTTATCAAAACTTAACTTTCTAAACACCTTACGTCTTAAATGATTATTTCTATACATCTTTGTCGAAAACAAATAAGCGTACACTGACATTTTCTTCCGCCAATGAGACGATTGCGATCATCTTTCAGCTAAGTTAATTGATTTATTAAACAATTTATCGTTACACGTACAGAATGGACTAATGGCTTTTGGTCGTTTCAAGTATCTTTTTTATATTTAGACATACGATAAAACTTTATTTACGAAAATTGTGCCATGTTACGTAATACGTCAGGAATAATTTCTTTTTCTTATAGTCCTTTTTACTTCCAGCGGAGCAACGAATGTTCGAACGATCTCAACGAACGATACGAGATAGTTCGATATTAAACAAAGCGTTTAAAGTTGCGTGTATTTGCGTCGACGTTAACATCGCGACTTAAGAATCGATCATTTTCGATTTGGGCATATGCCACATGAGAAAGTGTAGCTCGTAGTTTCAGATCTTGGAAAAATCTTTCACGAAAGAATTATTACTGAGACATTACGATATCGTACAACCGTGGTAAATAAAAGTTTTCACGTAGAAACATAACGAAGCACATTAAGGTGACTAAAATTATCAGTCTGTTTTGCATGTTTGTCTATACGTAAGAAAAATCAGGTATTAAACAGAATTCAAATAAAAATATGCTAAAATACTTTAGACAATGTATTTATGTAACTCATTTATAAAGTCTTTACGATACATGATAAACTGCTTTATTCGATCAACTTTATGCTAGAGCGTGATACAAAAATATCTGTAGCATAAATTATATAGTCTATGTTTATCCTCTAGACTTTCATATAGTATAATTTCATTATTTTATATTAAATACTAATCTATTCTATTCGTTGCATACAAATTCATACTCTGTTATTTAATATATTTTTATAGGTCTATTTTCTTCTAACAGTTACAGCAGGTATATCAGATCGGTCTATACAAGATGGGTATAAGAAAACAACGAGAAAGACACAAAGCTAAATCCACTGCAACGTGCGATGTACCTATTTGGTGTTAGTTCGTACGATCTCTTGCCAGTCCGATGATATAGCTTTTCGATCGCGATGATCTCAATGATTCGTGAGATCGCTTTTACGTATCACGTGTCTTTAACGAGCGAACAAAGCTTTCCGCTAATCTGATATACGTATGCGTGACGTGTGTGACGTGTATGTATGTACAAATTAACAGTAATCACTCTCGTTACAATATAAGTTTGAAAATAATTAAATACGATTTAAAAAGCGAAACAAAAGTATATTTTACCCAATACAGATTTTCGTTGTATGTAAATACATTTAAAAGCAACGGTTTACTTTTCAAACGAAACGTTAAATCATAGATAGAAAGAAAATTAAAATAAAATCACACGTATAGAGTAGGTTCGTAAGTGGAGATTTAAACGAAATTAGGTTTAGAATTCGAAAATATTCAGTGGTGGAAACTGACCGATTCGTTGAGGGGTTGCGTCACTGGTTTGCCTCAACACAGGCGGCCGTACGTTAAAGTCTCTCAAAGAACCGTCGCTTTGACTACGACAAGTGATCGCCAGTTGGCCGAATAGGTCGCGTAAATCCTTTCTTGCTCTCAGGCTGAACGAACGGAACAACGCGACAAACTCGACGAAGTTCAACTGAGTTTCATACATTATGGAAGTGGCACGTGCCTTCGCTTGCCAAGGTGCTTCCACTCCACCTGACATTCCAGATCCGTTTTTATCCTTGTCCCTGGCGACGCATAATAGGCTGTGTAAATATCGTTTGAAAGGAAACATGTTATTTCAGTAGACTTTATAGAAATTTAAGAGTTTTAAGAATAAGCTGCAAATTATGGACGATACTCGTTTTTGTAAATGTCAACATTTTTGTACGATGCTAACTCTTCTCGCCACATATGTACGCACGTTTAATAATTTATAGTACAGCGAGTTTACAGTCCGAGCGTTGTCAAAATTACGAAATATTTAATACAGTTTAGTTTAGTTTTGGGTTACGTTAAGTCTCAGCTTTTCCCACATATTACAAATTTCTTCGTACTCGATACACGCGTTCTTATCGCGTTGATCGTTCAATCAATTATAAATTAATATAATTTTGATTGCAATATTTGTACATGGTAAAGGGTCGGACGAGAAGAGACAAAGAGACGATTTTTACATTTTAGTAATGTTTTTCGTAGGTAGGTTTGGTTACCTTATTGAAAAATAAATAACGAATTATGATTTTATTCCATGCTATGATTCAATACTTGACCGAATATCTCATAAACGCGTAAAGATCCGCAGTTTGGCTGTTACGAATGAATACACGTTTTGAAAATCAAATACCAATATCGATAATCTTTTATCAGAAATTGTATGAAAAAATACGAGTTTAAATTGAATACAAATAAACGGAACGAACTTTTCATTCGGTTCGTTGAAAGAAAAATTAATTTCCATTAATTACTTTGCAGAAGGTACGTATGTATAATATAGTTCTGCGATTTAATTAGCTCGCAACGCAAAGAACCCGCTAGAGATACACGAGCGGAAGGCATTTCTCTATCTCTTGACATTGCAGCTCCAGCGAATAATAGCGTGCGATTAATCGACTGCGCGAAAGTAATCGACATCTACGAAGAATTTTAGAGACGAAGTCTAGTTGTTCTACTTCGCTTGCTTCTGTCGAATTCCTTATAAGACTGAAAATTATCGGAATCCTTACCTTTGAAAGCTGGAGTAAGGCAAGTTGGAACTAATAATTCGTTCGGCGGATCCAGGAGGACTACGTGGGGGAACTCGATCTCTGCTGGACCGTGGAGATGCTGGTATGATTCTCGTCAAGGATTCTCTACTACCCGTAATATGCCGAGAAGGGACCACTGTTAAGCCTCCATCCGGAGACGAAGTGTCATACTGTTTTAGGCTTAGATCCTGTTTTAAATAATCACGTGCGATTCTTTAGTTTAGTTCTGGCTCTAATCTGACACAGGGACTTGTCTTTTTTATAAAGATTACTCGATCGACTTTGAATCGAACTGGCCACCTCGTCACGGTTATCAATGACTTTATAGAGTATGTTAATTTACGAAATTATATCACGATGTACCGTAACTTTGCTACTCGTACGTGTTAAATATTTATTCTTTATTTTTGGAAAGACGTACGTAATATTTGTACTCTTCGCACGCACACGCATGCGAAAAGCTTTCGCGTCGATCGAGCGATCGAACGGCGATCTTGGTATACTTTTGCAAGGAAACTTTTTCAAACGACAAGTTCCCCCGTCTTCTTCATTTTTTGTCTTTTGTTACCGTATAAATCTTTGATCGAACAAACCTTTGTTAACGCATGAATATTGCCGATAGATTTCGTTTTTTTCCCTTTAACGTTTCGTTTGCGGAGAGCGCTGCTGCTCGTCGGCGAAAGCGTGCCGATACTTTCAGTCGTGGACCAGTCGCGACCGCCAAAAGCTCTAATAGCATCAGCTGTCATTGGCTCGATACATCCATCCTCGAAATAAAGCTGAAGGTATTTTTCTTTTAACCATCGCGATCTACGATCTGTTAGTTGTTGTTGCCGTTTCAGGCCTCGTAGTATCCAACAAAGACCCATGTACCAAATTCTGAAAAAGAAAACACAGCACCTTCCGTCAAATTTATTTATATTACATTCCACGACGTTACCAGCGCAACTATATCTCTTTATTTAATACCGTTAAAAAAGATACACAATCGTTCGTATATAACGCCGCTCGCTATAGAGTCTTTATCCGATATTATCGAATCGTTGATACGAATCATGTCAAGAGGGAAAGAGAAAGAACAACGACGCGGTAATAACTCTTTCGATAGTAGTTCCCTTTTTTAGCAGTACTATATTTGTCAATTTAGGTAAACTCGAGAAAATGGCTATTCCGTGCACGATTCGCAAGCTGCAGTAGTAACGTTGGATAAAGGTTTGCCGTAACGGTATATTCCCTGGAAAAAACGAGCGGAGCGTTTCGCTGATCTAGAGCTAATGCATCTTTTCCTCTAACGTGATCCAAAGGTAACTTTTCGCGAGGTCTATTGTTATAAATTTAGCTGGTATCCGCGCTGGAAATTTACCGTCGAGCGTAACTTTGCTAAAACAGCTTCGAGCTATGCTTTTGAATATGCAAAACTCGAAATTTGCAACATTTAAATTACAAACAATTTTCCCCATAAAATTAAATAGTTAATCTCCGTAATCACGATTTAATTAACAGTCGTTCGTATCATTACGCTTTGTTATTTTAGGTTTCTTCGTTATTCAATTATTCACGAAAATGAAATCGGAAAGTATCGGAACGGATCAAGTATGTTTACCGAATTATACCATCGAAATACAGTTTCATTTGTTCGACTCTTTTTACCAAAATATCGTTTGTCAAGTTTAAAAATATATCACGCTTTTAGAACGGTTGCTTGAGATTGACAAATATTATAAAAAATAAATAATTAATTTCCACCGTATAATTTAAAGTTATTTCGTTGACCACGTATCTCGGTCGATGTTCAATTACTTTTGCAATTTTCTTCCGTTCTCTCGCGATATTTCCTTTTATCTATTTTCGAACGCGTCGAATAAATTTCGTCGAAACTGGTTTCCTACGTTCTACTATTCTGTTCGATATTGCTTTATATCACATACATATATACGATACCGTGGAAATCACAGAGCCACGCTACTTACTTGCTAAGCGCAGGAGGGCAAAGGAGAAAGATCAGTCGATTGTCCGGCAGACTGGAGCCGTACATAAGGCCGATACATGAATCGGATCCAGATAGACCGTATCTCTTGTAAATGCTTCTGAGGTCGGTCTCTCTGTCCCGATCGCAACAGCCGATCATGACTTCCTTGACGGAGCTCAGGTCCAAAAATCCCTCTTCCAGCGTCACGGAAGCGCAGTCCGTCTGTTGCATGGTATATCTCCCTACTAAACCGGCCGATACCACGTCTTCTGGATTGGCAGTTAGCGAAAAATCTGCAGAAGCTGTACCTCCCAGCTGGGCAGTTTTCAATGGACTCCAGGGTGGCTTTTCCCACACGAAGGTACCGCAAGCGCGATCCACTCGCGCGAATACTAAGGCCGTCCTCGTCGTACCGCCTTCGCAGTCCCAATGCACCAACGTTGTCCCGTGATGCAATACCTGGTGGAATCGAGTTTTCGTATTATATACCATCTAAATATCGTATTATCCGATTAAAAGAAACACGGCAGGAACACGGTAAGAACTTTTTCGTTTATTTTTCCATTTAGACGTCACCCGATGGTTAAGATAGTTGGAAAAAGAAGAAATTTTTGCTTGGTCCAAGATACAAGCCTGCCAAAAATAGGCGATAGATCTATGAAATTTTATAATTAAGCGTTGAAACGTTCGTTCGATACGGTGCAAAAATACATAATACGATACGCAACATATTTAGTCTCGCGATAGATACAAAAGCAACTTTGGTACGGACGATGAAAGCACATACATACATACATACATACATGCATATACGTACGTAACAGTCAATTTCGAAAATATAGTTTCAAGGAAAATGCATTTACGCGATGTATCTCGGATCTTTGCAGTATCGTTAATATTACAAATTTTCCTGTTTCTTTTTACTCGAGTCGTAGAAATGTTCTTTTTGTTGCGTACGAAACAAAATGCCGTAATGAGATTGCAGTTTCTCCAGAAGAGCATTCGGTAAATTGTCGTAGCATTGTGGAATGAAATAACACGCGGACGAATATTCGTACCTGAAAATCATTCAAGCCACAAGGCAACTATCGTTTGACAAACGTTTCCTTGCTAATCTTCATACGGTGGAAATTTTACAAACTTCCGCCAGTCGATCGTCCAGACGTTCGACGACAAGTCCTTCGGTTTCTCTCGCTTTATCGTCTCAGGCGATAATTTCTCGGATCAGTTGATTCGAGAGACGATCGTATTTAAATTATTCGTTGAAAATTCATCAGGATCGGTATCTCGGCGAAGGAAATGTAACGAAAGCCCGAGGAATCGCCACGAAAATCTCTTCGCGCGATTCCACCGATTATAATCTCTGGCTATTAAATCGTTTTAGCGGTATCTGTGCAGTTGTG
>NT_176483.1:1754216-1848131 GCF_000188095.3 Bombus impatiens
CGAGTTGTACTGCGGCGCAACGCACGGCAAAACCAGCATACATCGTGCCTGTGTTTATAACGCTGATGGAACTTCTAATGCACTTGGAACACCGTTTATGCGGTCGGCCATAAGTGCAGTCTACGCGGACATTTATAAAAGCGTGCGCGGTATGTGAAATTATTTATCTTCGTCGAAGCACGGATAGATTAATCGACGATGCGTTAACAGACCACGAGTCAACGACGAATATTCACGACGCATAAACAACGACGTAGAGCCCGGCGTTACGCTCTTCGAATTTAAGTCTCTCGTCCGCTATATTTTTCGTCGCCGTGCCGCGTCGTACCAACGATACGTTTTCACGGATTCGTTGATTTCAAACAAGTAACGCGTCGACGACGTTTATAAAACACGCGAGCGTAAAACTCGAGCGTAAAATTCGGAAATCCCGTTAATCATAGAAACTGGTGATAATTTCTATTAAAATGTACAATTTTGTAGAAAAATGTACAACGAACGCGAAAAGTAGATGATGTTTAATCGCTAATAAATGTCGTTCGTGAGACGATATTCGAGTTGTTAAGTATAGTACGTCCGATTTCTTGATACGTTGTAATTTTTGCAATATTATTACGACGTATGCAAGTATTTATCGGAATTGACGGTATAGATACGAGAGGAAAGATAATCGATTAGATAGGAAGAAAAATTAGCAAAATTAGGAGCATTAGAGTCGCGATTAGAAACATGAATAATCGAAGGTGCTTAAAATACGAGATGATCGAAATATGAGATTTTCAACTATTTATAACGTTCAGATTTACAAAGTGAATGTTAATGAAGATGAATTCCGAAGATGTAAATTTAGGAATGTGACCGACAAAGTGGATTCAGGACGCTCGAGCTTGTTATAGAAAATTGATTTACGTAATTCTGGAATAGACGAAATGTTCACGTTTTCAAACAACTCGTATAGGTACTTTACGGAGATGGTATGAGTGGAGATAAAAGAGTTATTGTCTAAAAGAGACGCAAGATGGTTGTGTATACGTATGTATAAGTAAATGATTTCGTTAACGTACTAGAATCGAGTCGTTAAATATTTTCGAGTAAACTCAGCGCAATAATGATATGCGACGTAAGAATTTTGTATTAATTTTTTAACCTTATTCTCTTATCTTTTTTAATTTGATTAATACTTGGATCGATAAAACTTTTTATTAGTTTTTTCTTCTATATTTACGTAATACAAATTTTTCTGCTTAATAAACGTTCTATCGTAATCCATAAAAGTTCTATCGCAGCAAATGTTAGTAACGAATTTGTTAAAATTAATTACACGACATAGAATCAACCGGTATATCTTCGTACCGCAGTGATCATTTCGAGATGTGTTTTTGTCACTTTTGTTTCTTTCTACAATAATAAAATATTGATAAAATTCGAAGTAACCATTAATAGTTTTTCGTAGATATTACAAATTATGAACATATAAAAAGTAGATTTCTATAAGCAACTAATTGATGCGAAGACGTTTCGTACGAACAAGTGACCTGGTTTCGCCCCTCTAACCTCTTCTTTCGACGTCTTCCAACTTTAATCCTTTCCATTTCTAGCTGCTTTCCTCGCTCGCTTCCCGATCTTTGACTCCTTTCGCTCTTTTTCTTTCCTCTCTCCCTCTCTCTCTCTCTCTCTTTCTCTCTCTCTCTCTTGCTCACGAAATATACCTGAGGTAGCACGGTAAAGTTAGTCCCTTTGAAATCCTTTTGAAGTGTGGGAAAACTACGCTGACGACGTCTTTTATCTTAAGCCTGCACCATGTCCAGCAACTACAAAAGTAGCTGGACGTTGAAATATTAATATTTGGAAATCGTCCGAGGATAAGGTCGCATCTCGACTATGTGCGCTTCTTTTCAAGGTTCCTACTGTAGTTTCATCCGTATGCATATGACGCGATGTGACGCGCATAAGTAGCTGGAATTTAGAATACGCGATCGTTTTTATTTTAACGAATCCAAGTAGACGTTTTCTATTCTCTTTGAACAAATAAGCGCTTAATACCGTAAATTAAATTCATTTTCATTCGAAAAGTACGCGTTCAAGTTGTGATATCTTTTTGTTATCAGCGATTCCCGTTTCGTTAAATACTATATTATAGTACTCGCGGATTTTCTTTATTCACGCAATACTTTACACGGAAATGTTTCTATTTCGCCTTACGCTGTGTGATAAATAACATTTTCTTTTCATTTGTAAAATATAACGTTGTATTTTATTTTATATTTACCGTATGTACTAGCGATAGTTCATACAGCGTATGGGTCGCTATATCGATAAACGCGATATCGATAAAATAGAGAGACACGATCGATAATCCTTTTTATAATATAATAATAGAATTCACTGCCGTCGCTTGTTCTATTATCACTGTTTCTATTTTTAGCTAATTTCAGCAAATTGATTTTCCAACTATCGATGATTAAATTATACGATGCAGAGATAAGTGTGCACCGCGTTTCTCAAATAATAGATCGACGATAAATATTTGCATTCTCGAACATCGCGCAAACGTTTCAAGCAATTAAAACGCATTGCGACGTTGATCGAGGATCGAGACAGTCGAGTAACAAAATTAAGGACGTAATACGGTGAAAAGAGGAAAGAAACGGAAACGAACGTCGTACGGAACACGTTCGTTAAGACAGAAATCGCAAGTTTACCTGCAAAAGATGCAGATCCATTCCGGAGTGCGGTGCAGCGACAGGAAATAACGCAATCCCATGGTCGAATGTGATCGGTTGTACCGGCTTGTAGGAATCGAGATCGAAATGATAGTCGTTCTCGTCACATTCTTCGGCCATGTAGGTTTGCTCGATCGCGGTCGTATGAATGCTGAGCGTGCGATGAAGCGAGCCAGTCGTCGCGTCTCTGCCTCGAGCATGTTGGTGCTACATGAAAATACGATAACTTCGTGAACATTTGCAAATATTTTGATATCATCGAGCGCGAGCTTTATGGTGTTTCGAATCGTACGTGAAACGGAAGGAACGTATAATTTTTTAAGCGAAAAGATTTGTTCCTTCTCTTCGGTCGAAACGCGACCAAAATTTGGTTCCTCGATTTAATTCTTTCCTAGAGTAACAAAATAATTCTAAATGTACGATTTAAAAAATATAATTATTTCCTTATCGTCAAGATTTCTCGCGTCCCTGGAATCGGATACAAGAGATACGCATTTTCGACTTTTTATAGGGCATCGATAACAGCGTTACGTATAATGGCATTCGAAGCGTGAAATTTATAGCACTAAAAATGCTATGAAATATTTTTCCACGTAAGATTTTATTTTACGATAGTCGTAGACTTTTCCTTTCAGAGACCTGTTTAAGCTTTCTCGATCATTCATAACCACCGAAGAACAGCTTCGAATATATTATTCGCGCGTGTATGTCTAGTAAAGCTATATAAAGATATATTAATATCGATATTGCCTCGATTAATTTGAGATTTATTTCACGGAATCCTGTTCCCACAAAAGGTAGAAGGATGAGACGGCGTACCGAGTTCGCCGCAATTATCAACGAGTATGTCGCGCCACGTGATGTCGAGGTGTCGCGTCAGATCAATGGAAAGAAAAAGACGAGCGATCGACGACTTCCGACAGATCCTCCTTTTCCATTTCAACGACGACGTGCCTAATTAAACGTTCACGTTGCGCGCCTGAATATAATTACATATTGATTTTCGCGTATAAATTGCTCCGTACAATTAGAATGTACGTATTATATCGACGATTTACCGGGAGAGTGGCACACCTAAAAAATTATGACATCTACGTAATAAGTTGTTTTCATCGAAACCGTTACAGATACAGATATCGATTAGCTGTTTTCTTTCAATTAAATGGATCGGAAGACGGCATAATTTCGATTGTAACAAATTTTATAAGTACGATACCGATATGTACGATGCCGATACAAGCGAAGCTAATATTTGCGAAAGTTTTTTGACGAATGTTTTTAATAAAAGTTCGGAAGTACGATCGAATATTTAACGAAACGATTCTTAACCTGGAATACGTTTATTTTTCAATACCTCGTGAGAAAATTATTCGTTGTTTGAATATAGAAGATAACCGTACAAGCGTTTAGCGTTCGGTGTTCGTTCGTACGAACGTCGAAGTAGCTACCGCAACTTTTATATGGACAGCAGATAATACACGAGGAAATAATAGAATCGTAATCCGCCTGCGTTCTATATCTATATATTATAATGCCTTATGAAAGATACATTTAACATTCTCTTATTTCGTACGAGTATTACGCTCCACGATCGACTAGATATCGTTGTAAGAAGATTCGATTCTTCTTTTTTTATTATACCCCGTAATAAAGCAAAAGTAAAAAATTATACGTCCGAACATTTATTTTATGAACAACGCAACGCTCGTAATAGAAAGAGATCTTAAAAAGAGACGTAACAGTACCTTAACTATAAACGTTATGTTCGCTTACAATGAACTTTTACTACAGTTTTATAGAACGAAAAAGTATTTTCACGCAAGTTACATCCACATTTAGCGCGTTTTATTCTGTATTTTCTCTAAAATATTACTTTTATGCGATGTATATTAACAACATCCACTAAACTATTATCGATCAATTGTAGCCATATCTATAGAATTTTTTCAACAACGTAATATCTTTTTTAAACGCGTGAATACGTTTATGCTTTGTGATATGAAGCTGAAAGTAAATGATCGAAAGGAGAAGATTCGTTCATTACTGATCGTTCGAAAAGAATGCTTTAGGAGATTAAAACGCCTTCAAGGTACTTGCGATCGGACATTTTCAAAAGACGATAGAATTTCATAACGTCGTAGAAGGACTGTCGCGAAACGAATTTTACCTTATGAAATTCGGCAATTTTCTCGAGAACGGAGCTTGTATCACGGACTGGAGCGTTCTCTTGCTTTTTCAAGGAACTATTCCTCGGATTCCATTCCGTGGGCGATTCGGTGCTGGTATCAATAGCAATTTTTGCCGTTTGCCCCGAAGATGACACGTTTTCGGGCTCGGCAACCTTGCTGCTGCTACGCGGCGACTCGTCGTGGTCCTTGCATTCATGCTGAGACTAAAACGAAAATCAATTCTTTACTTATACGGTTCCTTGTTACGATACTTTTTGTCAATACGATCGTGACGAAACTATAGATATTAATGTATTCAAAAATTTAACATTCGGACATTTATATCAAATTTTATAGCGTTAGTTAAGCAAAGCGTAATTTTCGACTCGTGGCCCGATTTTGTCAAAATTCAAGGCTGCTTGTATATTTTTGAAAAATGAAATACGTAGCTTTCCTATCTAAACCGAGGTACTCGGTGTTTAGATGATTTCAAAGGTCACTCGAGCTATAAATCTTTCGCTACTAAAGCGATTCTGCACATTCCTCATTGTTATCGTGCATACAGAAAAAATGACCCGAAATTATGGCGAAAAAAAACGGATCATTTCTTTTGACGTATATCGTGAAGGGCACGTTTCTAAGTTACGAGGGGTTCTGAATTTTGCAGCGGTTTTTTTGCCTCTTAATATCTGCGATCTTGTAAACCGTATTTATTTCGAAATTTCTAGCCAAACTAAACGGCAATCTGTAATTCGTAGGGACATTCGCGAGAAATACCCTCGGGTGTAAAGCAGCTCGCGATGGCTTCACTCTCAGGCGGACAAGTACCACCAGAACACTGTTCGATCTAATTCTGATTTTAAGTGGAAATTGGGTTTCGGGTAGATTGGATCGGGTTAGAATTTCTTCGAGGGTTTACTTTGTAGCAAAAGCCTCGGAAGTCTCGAGATTAAGGTCACAGAGATGAAAATTTCTTTTTCTCGGCATATTATTTTTAGAATATTTCAAAATTCAAAGCGCGCGTTACGTCGAAATATATCCTTTACGATGTATGCGAAAAGAAAAACGATCCATGCTGCGTAAGCGTTTATCAACTTTAACCGAAACTAATTCCATTCTTGTCTTCGATTATTTCTACCTTATTTGTACGATACTATTTATAATATTTTTTATCCTATACTATACTACACTATAGTCGCTAGTAAATCGTACGAACGTCAGTCGTTGTAATAAAAATAGATAAATGTAAAAAAAATGTAAAGGTACGTACATAATTTGTTATGAACGGGTGTTTCAGAGATCAACGATTAATCTTTGTGGATATATTTTTCCTGTTTGCCCGCCACATTCTATATATTACATTTTTATCGAATAAAGACATTTTAGAAAAAACGAGTATAAAATTTGGATTTTTATGTTCAGCCAAACAATGCAAATGGTTGGTCCGAGTAATAAGTAATAGAAAGTAGTAGAAAAAAAGGTAATCTTCAAATTATAAACACGAATATATTCGCACGAATCTTATCGATTTTAGTAATTACGTAATATTCGTTTCAATTTACTTCTGCATGATATCAAGTATGAGCGTTTGAGCGTGTTTCTTTTATCACTAAATATTAGAGGATAACGAATCAATTAATAAAAGTTTTCTTTTAAATCGACGTCGAACTATTCTTTAGATCAAAAATTTTATTTTATATATATCGGGTATATCAACGTTAATCCGTTGCGTACTATGATATTTTATACTTATGTGTATGATATCTAAAATTTATATTTCCTTCCTACTTTACACGTCGTTCCTAAACTGAAAATTCGCAACTACTCGAAATAGTACAAGGCATCGTTAAATTGAAAAATCTTGCGTGGAATAACAGACACGCTAATCGACACGAGGCAGGAATTTATTATGTATGTTAGTTATTTTTAATTCGGTGTGCAACTGTTTGAAGCTGTAAATCTATATGGATTAATAATATCTTCGCGGTAATTCAAGAGCGTTATTTTTGCATAGTTACACCTGTAGATATCGTGTGCCAAATGTCCATCAAAATTTCATCAATTTGACCCATTAAAGTGCACTGTTCTATTAGTAGGAGACAGCGCCTTCCTATGGCCGTTTGCACTTTGAATATCGGCAAAGGTATTTGTTGAACGAATAGCGTGGCGAATTCTCTTCGGGAGCAATTTTAACAGAATTTCAACGAACCGTCGTGCAAGCGCTATCGTCGTTTTTCTTAATGTATGGATTTGGGTAACGTAATCGGAGGATTGACATTTTTTTACGTAAAAACGATACAAAGGTCTAAAACACGTACGATTTGCGTTCTAGCCAGAAACCGATAAAATACATATTTAGTGCCTGTTCTATTTTGAATTTGTGGCGACACTCGACGGCACAAATACCACTCACCACTCGACACTAACTAGTGTCGGACGACGGCAGCGCAGTGGTTAGCGCGCGCCTTAGGTTACGAACGTTCGGGTTCAAAATCTCATAGCTATGTCCTCGATTCGCTCCAAGTACCGAGGCTCGAGACATCATCATCCAGGAGGGCGGTGGATTTTTCTTCATCGTCCGTGAGGCCCGCGGCCGTGAGCTGTCTTTCCAGTAAGGAAAACCACAGCACAGCACTATATCTTCTGGGACGGGCATTATTGGGGGCACGCGGACTACTCGACTGGCCGTAAATGTTTTGTTATTGTTTGCCATTTCGACCGTGCGCTGGGAATCGCGATAATCGAAGTTTCACTATAACTTGGCACTATAACGCGATCACCTTCTTTTCACTGAAGATCACGTCGGGGTCACCAATTTGAGGCGGAGAATATCGTCGTGATAATCGCAGTTGCTGGCTGTAGTGCTCCGCTGGCCGTAGAGGCCCGGATAGGTTCTGCTGCGGGGGTACTGCTGTATTTTCTTCTTATTTGAGAATCGTGGAAGAAAAATCGGACCACGGGTGCCGAGATTTGAACCCGTGATCCCGAACGTTCGTAACCTAAGGCGTTAACCACTGCGCTGCCGTCGTCCGACGCTAGTTAATGTCGAGCGGTGGTATTTGCAGTGTCGAGTGCCGTCACAAATTAAAAGCTCCCTGAATTTTATTTCAACGTAACGCGTTTTCGTTTCGTCCATTGCAAAATCGATGAATCGTAGATACAGTTTTCATAGAAATTCTTTGATATTAAACGTTTTGTTGTAATTTTACTTCGTGAATATTTATTTGCACTGAACGATGAACATTGCCAAACTTTGCGCAACTACAACGTTCCAAATATACACGAGTAGAGTTAAAAAAGCCTATTGCAAAAAAAGATTCTTTCGACGAGATTTTATTACTAATTTCAATAAATACCGCGACTCTTTCTGGCCCTTTTGCGCAATAATTTATTAACCGATAATACGAGTAAGTTGATAATTTAATAGTCGTAGGTTAAAGATATCTCTTTTACAATTTTACAATTTTTACATTGGACAGAATAGTCAAATTTTTCTATAACATTTGGAATCTCGTACGACGATTGATTCGACTGTACAAGATGCTGTTGATCGTATTTTAACCGTTGAAACGTTAAGGGCCTGTCATAGACTATCAGCCTCAACAGTGACAAGGTGATTACGATAATTCACTAGAATAATGCAAACTCGATCGAGCGTTAGACGAACTATCGACAATGATCGAAGAGAAACACCGGGTTTTGACCAATCGCAGAAAGTTCGTCCTGACAATCGCGACAATACCAGATGGCACATCTCTATGCAAACGCAAAAAGATATCTACGAACTGAATTGTATTGTTTCGAAGCGTTCTCCATGTTCGCCGCACACATATACGCAGTACGTAGATGCATCAGATATTTATTTATTTTACGCATTGTAAAACAGTTTAAATGGAAAGAAATTCTGAACTATCGAGAGTTTGAAAAATCAACGCGCGTTCATTTTTTGGACGGAAATCAAATGCTTTTTAGATCGCTGACAAAATGACCGATGACGGTTATTGGAAATAACGGAAAATCATATCGATAACTCGATAAATTATTCGTAATACGATAGAAGCTATTCCTCTGTAAAAAAAAGCAATCCATTTCATTCTCAAACCTTTGCACTCACCGAAGAAGAAGTACTCCGAATATATTTGATAGCATCTGTCGTATAAAAAAACATTTACGAGAGAATGAAAATTGATTACAATACACGAAAGGATGGTTGACCGTGAAGTGTGATTGATGCGTTTGTGTATTATGGACACTACGTAGCAAACAGAAATAAAAGGATATAAACGAAGAAAAAGGATATTTCACGAATTTCACGAGCCAATCGAGAAATAATCTCGTCGTGACGATTTAGGATAACGTGATGGAGAATGCCTACGTTTATAACGTGTTACTTCTTCTATTTTATTTGTAGATTAATTCAATTTTGGTAATCGCGTTACAAATTCTCGGTGTATTTGAAACAGAAAAGAATTGAACAAAGCAGAGCTCTGTATTAAAAATCTAAATTCACTATATTTCGCTTTCTCTTATAATCGTAAAATAAGTGTAGTAGCGGCAGTAAAATGAAGGTTCTCACGAAGTAGAAGAAGATATCGCGGAAACCTTAAAAGTAGCTTCACCTAGATTGTATGGGAATGACGTCTGCAATTTCAAACTTATTTTGGAAAAGTAATGGAATCGTGTTCGACTCGAGAAGCAGGCGATTTTGCTCGAAAACGTATTCTACGAATTTCTTATGGCGTAAGAGTCGAAAAATACCACGAGTAAATGTAATACGAGTTTCTGAAATTAGCTCGGTCGCATAGGATACTATTCTATGCGATGAAATCCTTCTGGAAAGCTCGTAATATTTGCAAGATGTTTATGCGTCGAAGCGTAACATCGAATATCGATACGACTAGAAGTATACCGTAAAAACGTGTCTGAAATTTACATCTAAATAAAAAAAAAATATTTTTTTGCAAGCATAAAGATACGAAGAAAAAGGAAGCAAAGAAAAAGCAGAAAAGAAATTAAAGCACGGTAAACAACGTGATCGAACGTTATCGACAAAAACCTTAACAAGGCTGGAAATTGTCAGCAGCATTATGGAACGTATACTTCGTGTTCTTGAAATATCTGCTAACTGCTACTAGACCCTTTAGATTTACAGCTTTTGCTCGGCACCGTTCCGAGGTGACAAACCTCTTTGTCGAAAGAATTAAGGCCGTTGAAACTGAAAATCCAGCATCTTGGGCTTGGTTGCTGTCACGATCAATTTTACGATGTTTACGTAACAATAAGAAAATATATGTACGTATCTTGTTAAGATAAACGAAACTTTCCCTAACACTGTGAAAAAGTTGTCACCTGCTAAATTAATTTTTATGCTAACAAACTTTATATTTCATCTAGAGCGAGTCATTTTATTTACGTATTTTGTAATATATTCGAAACAGCAATCTATATTCCCTTTTTATTAAATTATTCTCCCGCTACGAGAATTCTAATACATCATAGATCTTTTACGCGTCATAGCGTTACTTTTTTCTTTTCTATTTTTATTTCTCTTCCGCGTAACGAGTTTGAAATTAATTATTACATAACTTATAACGCGTACAAAATTCATAACATTTTTATCAAAGGGTTCCCCACGATATCCAACGGCGCGGGGTTGTATAAAATTGAAAGTTGATATCGATAAGAGACTCGTTACGCGTATAATCGCAATTGTACCAGCGATTTTACTATTTATCAAAGTTGAGAGTTTACCATCGTATCTGTGTACGTAGAACATTACGTAATTTTGATTAACATCGAATGACATCTTATTCGGTAATCGCCAATTACAATACGATCGACGTTTTGACAACTGTTTTGCAACAAAATCGTAGATTGTGTCATCTTCTGTTATTTCGCAAGGTTAGATAACAGCGAGAAATATTCGTTTTACGAGATCTAAAGAAAATCTCGCTGCATAACTTGGGAATATCGACTACAACAGACGCTTGTTAAACTCTAGTCACACTGGTTATTGTTGTTCCACCGGTTCCATCGTAATCTGGAACAAGACTTGTTCGCTCGGTGTTCTAAGACTAATTCGGTTGGTGATCAGAACTAAACTGACTATCTTTAGAAACAACGAAGTTTCGCAAGGGAAGGATCGATACGGATACTGGAAATTGTCGAATCTTCTAAGATAAAGCTTACAGTTTAAGCTTACAGTTTAAACATAATCGTTTAACATAATCGTTTAAGATTACATACGAAAAGTGTTCGTAATATTCTATTCGTAATATCGTTACGAATTTTCCAGACGAATATACGTACAATAGTAGAGATCACAAAATACGAGTCTCGCGTGACTAACCGAAGCGAGTTATCCATAATGATTAATTACACGATGACCACGACTCTATTTATCAACCTTAATCTACGGAGAATAGACGTAAAAATACTATACCACAAAAATTAGACGTCCACCTTGGAATAATTTCGAGATACTGAGAAAAAAATTAGAAAAAAGAAAAAAAAAAGAATAAATTTGCATTCAAATTGAGATACGTATAGTACAGCGCTTGGTGTGTAGTGCCGAGTCTCTTCTCGTGAAAATCAAAAAAGTTCACTTTTGTATAGGTGGTTTATGACGACAGGGCTATTAATTTCCCAAGTACTTTTTAATCGAAGAAAAGTTCAGTAATGAAACTGTGGTAAAACATGCCTTTACAGACTTCCTTACATCTAAGAGTACAGAGTTTTTTTTAATAAAGGTATAATTTTATTTTACATCGGTGAAAGTATATCGAACGATATTTTCGCTAATTCAAAATTATTACGAATCGATTAAAAAATTGTTTTAAGCAAAAGAATATCTTACTTTTCCTTTCGTCCCTTTTTAAAACCATTTTTAATATTTACATAATCAGAATTTTCAACGTTTACGAAGCTTCGTTCATATTCCAGCTTACACGTTTAAATTAAAATGTTATGTCATAAAAGATCGCGTAACGGATATATAGCCGTTTCAGACGTTGTAATGTCCCGCAAATTATTTTTATTACAGTAGTACGGAAACTTTATAATAATTTCGATAGATGTAATAATACGTAATAACGATAAGTAATGCGTAATAAATGTAATTACGCGACTATAGAGGGCGACATGTATATTGGTATTTTAGAACACGGAGACACTTGTAATATACTCTCGTTAATTATTAGTTATTAAAAGCGATATATCATTTTGGGTTTGCACGATTACGGTGGTCCAGTGGTTTCAACTTACAATTAGTACGTAAATGTAGCTACGAGAATGCAACGATAGTATTTGTATTAAATTTGTATTACTCGTATATTTGTATCCTGTAAGAAACAATCTCCGCCAATCCTAGTTCTTGCTATCGTCAGAGTCGATAATATTATTTCTCTTTAATACGATCTATTACGACACAATCTGTTCTCGAGTTCGATAGCTGACGATTAGTCGTAGCTCGAGACGAACCTAAACGTCACGATCACGCGCGTCACCATCTCCTTCCGAAGGTCTTTTCTAAAACGTTTCAGTCATTTTTCTTACCTACACCGGGGAAAAAGAATCGCTCGCTCACGAAAGAGGTCTACGTCCTCGTAATAGCGAGTGTGCCGTGACCGAGCTTTATTTCGCTAGACCTAAGAAAAAGAACATTACGAACATGGCAGTGGTTCGAATTAGACGGTACGTCCAACTGTCAAAAGATACGCACGTTTCCACCGTACTCTCGTAGAAAGAAGACTAAAAAGGAAACACCCCACTGACCTCACCGAAGAAATAATATAGTCAAACTTATTTGGCGATCAAACTAGAAAAATCGATCGAATGTCCAACTGGACCAATTGTAAAGTACAAATTAAATAATAACAAAAAACAAAAAAAGAAATTTCCACCGTACACGGATCGAAAGAGCCCCAGTCATCGTTCTAACGTAAAATGGGAAGGTTTTTATCGTTAGACGAAATTATCAGCGTTGCGTTTAACCACTTTACGGCTTCGTGCACGGCGCCAGCGAAATCTTGCTAAATCACTTTCACGCAAAGAGTGCTACGAGCTTTCGGCATTCGTCGTGTGTACATGCATGTACCTTATGTACATGCGGCTATCGAGTCGTTTCACTCGTATTTATGTAGTATGCGAATCATAATATCGCGCAACCGGCGTATTTGCACGGAGTTTGAGAAATTCTTGCCTATTGGTTATACGAAGCAGTCGGTTATGTCGGGTTTATCATCTTTTAAACGATACGTACTTAATTTCACGAGTTATTGCTCGATGCGTTCGCGTACTTGGAAATAAAGTCAGCGTATCAAGATTTCCGATATCCTTTATGAACCATCGTAAATTAAACGAATTACGTTTTTCATATTTTTTCATTTCTGCGATGAAAGATCCGACAATCTCGTCAGCTATACTTCGCTAGCCTGTTACCGTTTCTTCGCCTTGTTATTTTTCCCTGTTCTCGAATAATCGTATAATAAATTTTCCGAACATTTTATATATTTCTCCAACGAAAAATTCGACGAATTCGTAACTCTAAAATCTCGTATAATAAGTTTTTCGAAACAGAGTATATCCGTAGGTGAACTGGGTCGTTGTTGACGATTCGAGCGAAGCTGGGAATTTTCACAGACTTTTCTCCGAACTTTTATTTTTATTGAAAAAAGTTTCAAACATTTGATTTAACGGACGGCCGTATGATGTAGCAAAGGCCTCGACGGGTATCCTAGAATTTGTTCACATTTTTTTGGAATTCTAAGATCGTAAAAATCTGAGGATTCGGCATAAATGAGTTTGCTCGCAGCGTTTGAGAATTGAATTAATATTTGATATCGATTTATAATCGTTCATTTTCAAGTATTTGACGTAATATAGCGGTACACGAAAAATAGATATTGTTGCAATTTGTAGAACTCGTGTCAACAACTATTTTCGTATAAATTAAAAAATTATAGCTATCTATCTAAAAATCATACAAAAACTGTGACATTTAAAATATCTATTCAGATCTATCACATCGCGTGTTAAAAATAACGAAACTTTTACTTTTCTCGCAAATTCTCATAATCTACCACGTACGGGAAAAGCACCAACTAAGTGCACGTTATACACATTAAGCTACGTTTTAGTGTTTTTTCTAAGACATTCCAGATATTTATTAGAGTTTCATACTCTTCGTAATGGTTTTACTAATTTTACGGGATTATAACTAATTTTAATCGCTTTACTGGCTTTTTTGCTTTTAGATACTATTTATTATCGTCGTTAGCTTGTAACTTATTAATAAGCGTTCTATAAAAAGGGTGATATTCGAGCCCAGTTAGAAACTCGTACAAGTACGAATAACACAACTCGAGATAAAAATTTCAAATTAATCGAAATAAAATGTGTAATGGATGCTGGCTAAGACGGCCAAATATAGTTACGTTCGTATCGCTGTATTCGTTACTTATCCTTTCAGTGAAACTATCTCGCTGGCATTTGCTTTTTCTCTTCGATACACACGCACTAAAATTCAATACGCTAAAATGTAAGATCAGCTGTTCGAAAAGCCAATATGTTTATCACTCGGTTAAGCAATAATTTGGTAAAGTAGAATTTTGCGTATGTGCAACCTTGCACATTTCTATTGTACAACAACGTTTCACCGGTGAAATTACCGGTTGCGAATACGTAGTTATCGTTCATAAGGCAGTTGTTATTTTTACATTTTCGTGCTTCCTCGTATCATTATACAAAGTGAAGTGATTTCGTATGCAAAAATAAATGGAAAATGTCAGGCAAAAGTTTTTAATACGAAGCTTTGTCTCCGAGGAAATTGAATTCGAAAATCCTGCGAGAGCACGTGCATTTCACTGGCAGGTAAAATCCGAAAATTTCCATTTTGACGAAGCTTTGTACGTAGACAGAAAATGGAATGATGAAATCAATCCATCGTATTATGCTTCCTATACATATGTATATTATTATAAAACTTTGTTGATGGAAAATACCTCTGTATAAAATGCATGTACGTCGTTGACTCAATCGCGTAAACAATCTTTACGTATTTATACCATATATTACAAAATGCAAGTCAAAATAAGAACCGCGTAAACCTTTTACGTACAACGAAGACTTTTACGTTTTCCCGTTAAATGTTTGTATATAAAATAGCAAAAGAATCCATATTGTATTTGTTTATTTTAAACTTACAGTATTTCGACAAAGCGCGAGAAATTAAATACTTTTTTATTTTAATTCTTAATTTACCTCGGATAAATAATAATATAATGGTAGTCAATAAGATTACACGTAGAAAATTAACTACGCCCTGGATAAACTCGGTTTTTATCGAGTTCTCCAATTGGATAATGTTCCTTCTAAAAATAAATTTCGACTGGTAAGTAGAGTTCTTAACGTACGAAATTTTTACGGTATCATCTGGCATATCGTTATAATCGTTTGCTCGCAAATTATCGCTTGCGTTACTTTCCTTATCGATATTATAATTAACGATAGTAGACCTCTGTTTCGCTTATCGTTTAATCGCGTTATCTGTTATATTTCTATATAGATCTTTTACCGAATATTGTCAGGCAACGTTGCCTGACAATAAGTTATCAATTTATGACACATTCGAATATTTTTCCTCGTGACTTCGATTAATACTTTATTATCTAACTCTCCTTTCTCTCTTTCTTTTATCATGTACCAAAGTACAGCTTCTATTCCTTATGCAAGATAAATCGGCTGCATAAATCCATTCTAAATAATCATACGCATAAATCTATAAATATAGATAGCTCGTGCTTAACGCATATAAACGTACAGTTGTGATATCTTCTCAAAACACTTTATTTATGAAAATAAATTACAGTATAGATATACATATACGAAATTACAGAATTAGATGACGCGATATAATAACGGTATAATAATTTCACTTTATATTTTCTTATAAATAAACAATTATCGTTTAGTTACTAGGGCGTTCGACAAAGATGGCGTAGACATTAGTAAAATACGTAAAAATAGTAGGATACAAGTCACGCTTAATTATGCGAATATCGTTTGTTAAAATATTCAAAGAAGCCGTGAGACTAAACCATGTTCTGGATCTTTCAAACCGACGATCATTAGCGACAAGAGCAAGTAGTTTCCGCCGGCCTACAACCATCGTTGCTGCTGGAGGCCGATAGAAACCCCTAACCTTATCGCTATACGTTTCCTCTTCCCTCTTCCCTTTTTTCTCTTTCTCCATTATTTCATCCTCGTAACAGATACAATCACAATAGAAATTCAGCTTCATATTTGTGCAAAATCCGATAATTAAGGCACGAATTAAAAACGTAAGGGGCATTGCACACAAACGTACGAATATTAAATACTTTAATAAGCGATCGATGCTCGTCGAATTCCGCGAACTTGCCTTTTATCTGTGACAACGTTGACCTATGAAAATTATCGTACAAGAGTACGGTGGAAAAATAACGAAAAGATATGTTTCTGAGATTTATAATTGGATATAATTAAATTCGAGATAATTAAGATATGATTAAATTTGATCTTGAAAATGCCTGGAATTAAAGCATCGAACTATATCGTATAATTAGAAACAGCATCGATGGATAATAATACGGAAATTCCTGGATCTTTTCGTTTACTCTGTTATTCCGATCATCGCGCAGCAACCTCTGAGCTTTCCAAATACTTTCGCCAAACGAATGAAACCGTACAGTATAAAGACCGTTATGTCGCCTCCTTTCAATCAACTCACGAAAAGGACCAAGAGCCCCACAATAGAGTCAAAGTAATATCCCTGGTATTGCTCGGTCGTTTGTAAGACTTCCCTTGAACGGTTCTTTGACACACAAGATACCTAAGATTGGTTTACGCTCACACACAGTTAAGATTCGGTAGTTCTCGTTCGTCTTTCAACGATTCCGATGGAACCGAAACTTGTACGGTTAATTAAAAAGTCGCGTAATTACGCATACGTCGTACATAAATATAGGGGCCACGGAGGCAATTAAAAATTTTCTATAAATTACGTTCGATCGTTCGTGTAAAATAAATCTTATTTGTTTATTATCGTTATCGTTATTGCTTACTGTATCGTTTAACTCGATGTCGTTCGTTAAATCGTCGAGACGGAAATATACAACGACAGACTTTTAAAGACGTAATTAACGAAGAACGGAAAGAGAAGAATTTGCTAATCGTGTTGCTCGATCTAAATTTAAACTGGAATCTTCTGTTTCTAGGACGACTGATATATATCATTGTAACTGTGTCTAGTTGATTCGTGGATTTTCTTCCCTAAATTTCATTTGTGGAACTCGTATCTTTAGAAAAATCAACATTCTACGTTGAACGTTTCGTTCTATTCGCTTTAACTTTTGTTCCGCAATAAATCGTTTGCGCGTAAGCTTAACACTCAGAACCGACACAATTAAAATACGTACAGCGAACTTTTTTCTTTCTTTGCCAACGTACGAGAAAGCGTAAAGTACGATTATAACGTATGTAATTCACGACACGATTATTTACAAATATAAGAACTAATCGGAAATTACTTATACGTAAAAGTTATCTATGCACGTCGTGGCACCTTGAGCGTCACCGTTGATAAGTAGAACGAACAGACACTCGTTACTCGGAAACGAAATTAATAGGTTAAAATACGAAGCGTGTAATTGGTTCTAAACTAATACGGTCGCGTCGACAACGCAGCTGTAATGTATAGTAACGGTTAATAAATAAATAGTAATGATTAACGAATATGTCACTCGTAACGTATTTTTAAGAGTATTTTTAGCGCGCGTTCCAAGGATTATTCGGATATTTTTAAATCGTCCAATCGTTTATCGTACATCATACGCGATTGTTCGCTGAATTTCTTGTGGCTTGATCGAATTATCACCGCCTATGAGCCAATTTGCTGGTAGATTTGCAGTTACGGATGAATACTTTGCTGCACGGCAATTATATGCTAGAATTATTCGTACATCGAAGACTTTATGGTTGAGGCGTGCTGGATTTCGTTGCAGCGATTCCGAATAACCTGACCGCACGAGAACGAAATGCGTTTAACGACGCATTTTTATTTTTATTCCTCGCCGTTACTCCTGCCAATTCATTCCAAACTCGCGATATTTCATTCAGCCAATATATATCATTGTTATTAACTATTTTATATTTCGGAGTAACCGTCATATTTTATTTATAAACGATCGGAGAGCTTTAGCGCGAAAAACCAATTCACAGGCATCAAATTGAAGCGAAACGGGGAAAACGATAATAACTTTTTTTTTTATCGATTATCAATTTCGTTTTAAACGAGAAGAACGTATCGGTAGATAATAATATGTTTTATTGCTTTTGATGTATTTCGGAACTCAAACCGTTCGATATTTTCACGATTATGCGTAATATCGTGATTAACGTTAACTCGCGATTAGTTTTAGCGTGTTATAAATTATCAAATAAAAAGAAAATCCGATATTGCGTATATACGATACTGTAGGAATGTGACAAAGCACCCTATTCTAATTGTCTGTAATTTAATTTTACCGTATTCTACGTAAAGAGACAGAGAAATAGAAAGAGACAGATCGTTAGCTAACCAGGTAGACGGATAGATCAGACTAGCTGTAAAATACGAATAGAAAATTATTATTCGCGGTAAGATCGATAAACCAACGTTTAAACGAAACAAGCTAAATCACGCGTTAAAATAAATCGCGCGTGAACGGGATATTACGATATTTCAGCCGGCACTTTCGCTTTCTTTTCTGATAATCATCGTTGAATCGTCGAGCGAGAATTCAAGGAATATCGCAAAGAGACGGTGGAGAATCGATCACGCACGCGGTCTTTGCTTTAGACGCTAGTAGCTCATATCGGTGTTTCTTGCTTTAAAGTGGTCAAACGAAAGGAAAGGGTTGGTAATTTGAGTAGCTCTGTGGTATCTCCGGGCAACCTTTGGCCTCGTTCGCTGCTCGTATTCCATGGTTCGACGCTTTCGGCGGAGGTCGGGGGATGTACGGATTTTATCGAGGAACTTGCTTGGCCAGATGCCAAATCGTACGTGTAAGTTCGCCGTGAAATCATCCGATCTCACAGTTCGTCTCTTTTCTTTTCGCGTACTTGCGTCGTTCGACGCGTTCGAACAAGTATGATAGGAAAACGGTGACCGATCCGGCACATCGACGTTCGTTATCTACCTCGATGCGACAAAATCGTTAAGAAATCATCGGCTTTCAGAAACGCGACACAAATCGCTTGGAACAGAGCGTTTTACCGCGTATCGGAATTATATGGCCGAAAGATATATCCGAAGATAAATGCCTCGGAAGACTATACAATTTGGCTGAATACAGATATCGCGTGATATCGAGCTTAGAATTGATTTAGGCTGAAACACAGTTTGATCTGGAACCGAATCGGAACTGAGATGGAACTGAGTTTCAATTGGAACAGAATCGAGCTAGAACCAATAGCGAACTGCTATTGGATCGGTGCTGAATCGATATTGCGCCGATACTCATCTGTTTGGGAAAATGTATTGGGATTTAAAGACCTTTTTTCGTTGCACACGAAAAGGATAAGTCAGAAAGATACTCGAAGATCGGATTTTCTCATCGAGCGAGTCAAGTTTCGATCGGGGCACGCGTACGAATTTGATTAAAAACCACTTATAGCAATGTCGAATATTGCTTTGGCCAGACATCGTTTTTACTCGCAAGTACTTTCTTTGTGCGTAATTTGGCTTAAGATATTTGATTTGTTCGAGACGAGCGGTCTTCTTTGACGAGTAGTCCTTTGGCTGGTATAAATCTAGAAATTGTTTGCTAAAAGTTCACCGCAATCGTATTTTTTGGTATGTCGTCCAAACTTATACCGTACCGTTCGTTGTACTAAAAGCACATCAAAACGCATTGTACGTTCGTATTTCCTTACAAAATAACAATATCGTTTCTTTATTTACTCGCGTTAAAAATGTTACAACATTTTACTTTTTATATTATATATGAAGCAGAATCGCACGTACGTGTATTGCATATGTGCCTTACGCGATAGATTTTATAAAGTGCAAAATCCGACAATTACCGAGCGAACGCGCTTTCCGTGTTTTTAAATGTAGGTCAGATATCGAATATCGGAAAAACGCATTCGAATGAAAAATTTGCTCACTCTGTTGTCTATTTCGGTATTTATATTTTGTGGGCGATACCTATTTCCGATGTTAAAGATATTAAAGGAAAGACACTCACCGGTGACCTCGATCGTTTAATTGGCGTCAAGGTAATCGATGGAAAAACGAAACCTTCGAAATTTTCGAACCACGATATTCCTCCTAATTTTCGTTATTTCCTTCTATTTTTATCTCTCCATCGTTTCAGCCGTGTTGTACACGCGACAGATTTTCGCGAATTTTCTATTTTGCTCTTTCGGTTTCCGTGTTTACGCGAAACGAACTCAAGTGGTTCGTTAATATCCGATCGTGCCGAGATCCTAGTTTATATCCATACGAGTGAAAAACTTCCTTCACCGAATTTTCCAAGGGGAAACTTATTAATAGAAAGCAAATGAAACACGTACGGCACATATGCAATTATCTCTTCTAATCGAAGCACAAAGCTCGATTATGTAATCAGAAATCTTTATTGCTGCGTAAGTTCTCGAAATAGAACGGAAATAGAGGAATTATACCGTGGAGACGGAAATATCTGTTACAAAGCACTAGGTTGGAAAATTTGTAATCCGACGAAGCAAATAACAAATAAACTAGAAATTTTATCCCGATGTATACCGATCTATATCGCAATTTTTATTGGAAATGTTCGTAATACATTTCGATATTCGGATATACTTCGATACTTAGGAATCCACGAACCTTTCGATCAACGCGTACCAGTTACACCTTCTTTCTCGTCGTACAACGACGCGCAAAGAGAACGAGCGAGCTTATTTTTGCGGAAGCTGTGCGAGAGCAAGTAACGTATATGTACGGGTCATCGGACTTAAATCGATGGTTAGCGCAAAGCTTAATTCGCGAAGGTAGCAGCGTATGACGCGATATAATAGGAGCCGAACGAGGCTCTGTCTTGGCTTCGAAACTCCACTTTATCGTTAGAATTAGCGTAACGTTTTATGCAAAAGTTTCAAGGTCCGTCTCGTCTCTCGTCCTTTTCATGGTGGCAGCAGCAATTTGCTCGGCGGCTTGTGGTAATTACAGAGGAATAAAATTTAATGGGTTACCTTGGACTCGAATGCGATGACTTCCCGCAATTCCCGCAAAAAAGCTCCAAAGAACGGCACCACTGGACACTCTGGCATTGCCAAGGAGCGAGCAAGCGCGAGCTCATACTCGGGAGACAAAAGGGCGGAGGATAGATTTTCCAAAACTGGTACTGGGTCGTTCACACTTTGCCAAAAGGGCTTTAGCTTGTGGCACCTGTAAGAAAGCGTTTCGTGTTCCATTATAAAACTGAAATCAGATACGTACAATCCGTTTATAAATATATAGATACGGAAGCAGACAAAAAGAGAGGAAAAGCCTGCATACCCTGTATAACAGTCGATCGCTGATATCGCCTTTCGAGAGTTTTCATCGAGTATCGCGCGAGTTTCGCGACGTAGTAGGCGGTCTATCTACTAAAATTTCAATTATTCGCTTAATCGCATAGTTTCCGAAAGTAAAACTCAAGTGCGAGCATATAACGCGAGGTAAATTATAAGTATACGACCGCATCGAGGACAATGGTGGTGTCTAGGACGATGGTCGAGCAGCAGCAGCAGCAGCAGCTTTTATCTTCTTTTCGTTCGCGGTTACGAAGGTTGGTGGCTTTACGATGTCGCCAATAAAAGCTAGTTTATTTTTTCATTCGCTCTTTCAAAGCGACCACGAGAGCACGATTCGATGGCACAGCTTGTCCCTTTGGTTATAAATTTGTATTAAAGCTCGAGATTTTTGACAACGGGAGAAAGTCGTAGCTGAATTTACGTGCATCTGGCAATGATTTAATTCTTTGCGCTATGTCGTCGCTGATGTAACGATACTTTTTCATTTTTTCCTCGTCTCGTTAACTTATAACTCACCTTTGTCCTGACGTTTCGTTCGACCAACAAAGCAAACTAGTAGCAAGTAATTTAATTAAAAAGTTGCTTCGAACGTGTACGTAGCTATATACACACGCGTTTCGTATTTTACATTTTTCAACATGAATATAACCGTAAGATAGCGTCTATGAGATTTCAACGGTGTTTGTTTTTACGACAGTTCTGTAAATATTCGCCGTGAGGCATCATATATATATACAAGTACTCTTGTACATCAAACTCAAGCACTACTATTGCTACTAGCTTTTAAACGAAGCGCCGTATTTCACAACATGTACCATTCTTCTTTTATTTTTTTAACGTCTCGTGCACTTTACCATAGCGTCTATTGTCTACGTAACGAACTGACCATCGTCGTGCCGGTTATGAATCGATTCTCATTTCCCAAATAACCGAAAGCCTTCGGTCGTACACGATAATTACAAACGTATTCGCTACGAATAATGGCAAAAATTTATTTCTATAAATGATAAAACCTTCTCTGTTTTTCCTTGAAAAATACATATGCCTCGTGTAAAATATGCAAATTTTTTTTAACGCGAATATAGTTTCTTCTCGTAATTGCTTTCACGCAGAATACGCATTTTCTAGGATGAGAGGGCAGTTTACGTTTCTCTATCGAAACCACAAATTTTTACGTTACTTTTGCGAAACGT
Source organism: Bombus impatiens (assembly GCF_000188095.3). NCBI lineage: Eukaryota > Metazoa > Arthropoda > Insecta > Hymenoptera > Apidae > Bombus > Bombus impatiens. Next base: position 1,776,879 of record NT_176483.1, read on the forward strand.
AGATAATAAATAGATTTCTCAACGTTTCCCTAACTTCGATTTATACGTGACGATAAATTCGCGGATTAAGCATCATACCAATATCTACGCCGACTGAGAAGTAAGAATAACACATCGGACAAGAGTCCGTTTGATTTCGAATAGAAGCGAGGAAAGAGACAAAATAGTAGACGCAAAGACGATAGAAAAATAAAGTGGAAAGAAGTATCGAGAAAGGAGAAAGTCCATTTACAGTCGCGCGAGTTCGAATGCCATATGCGAAAGTATTCCGACATCGCGTAAGACCGAAGGAAGGATCTTCGAAGGTGGAAAGACGAAACAGCGGACTATCAACGACGAATCAAAGTTTACGAAAAGAAGGACGAACCAGGGAATTTTACAAAAAGGACGTGTATCGTCGCGAGTGAAACGTTAGCCGAAGAGGTTTTCCAAGGTCGACGAAACTTTGTCAGAATCTTTGATACAATGGCGAGTGGAGTCTCGTTTTCGCGAATCGAGCAAAGGTTAAGGAGAATATTAAAAACTTTGTAAATCGATATCGTTGAACCAGAGGAGACCGACAAGTTTTGCCAATCTTGAGCTAAAGCAGCTTTCTGCTGGGATAGCGATTAACGCTTAAAACGTAAGTTTAAATAGCGTTTTACTCGAGTTGCTAAGACCAAGGATTATAGGGTGCCTTCGGGACGCCTATTATTTCAATAGACCGGGGTTAATCGATACGAAGGCTTATCGAAGCTGGACGCGTCTTGCTCGCTGCTACGGCGTTACGAAGTTTCCAGAAATGACTTCGAATTAGGTGAAATCAAATTTGAAGTTAAGCTAATTAGCTTATATCAAATCGAAGAACGAAGTTGGAAAGAAAAATAAACGACGTAAATTCTCGCGTTATGTTTCGACCATAACTTGATTTTATTCCAATACGTGGGAAATCGAAGCTTCGGCGAACGTCGTGATCGTCGATGTTTCGCGTTGTACGCTTTAATTAATTACATTCGTCTACTATGCGCTTACGTTTCACAACCGAAGGAGGAGAAACAGAGAACAAGAGATGTACGGATAACTTACTTGAGACCGGCGACAATTTCCATGGCTGAGTTAAAGTTTCCGGTATTCCAACAGGTCTGAGCTACTCGTAGGAGACAGGACAATACCGCCTGCCTTTCTTCCAACGTTGCGCCACTTGCGACCGCGTGAGTAACCCATGAGTTTACCTAAAGTTCCAAAATATCGATAATTATGCGAGTTACCGAACGTACTTGATACGATCGTTAACTTTGTTCGTTACGAACGTTTCCTTACACGCCGACTCGCAAAATCACAGGACATCTAGTCTTAATGGGGATTCTACGTTTGACGTAAATTATGAATTCTACGTTTTTACAAAGTTTTCAAGAATCTTCATAATACACTTGATAAACAGATAGAGCAGTAGCGTATATCTATATACATTATGTACAATATCTATGTCGAATATATGTACGTATAACAACGATCTGTCTATTTTCTCATCGCGATACCTAGATAAATGAAACTAAACAAATAATTGGCAAGCGCTTCACGGTTACCGACTTCGATTAACGCGCTGTTGTACGCGAACACTCGGTGGCCATCGAGCAGAGTCGTCGTTCGTGCCGAAAGAAAGCGAATCACTGAGAATCGCAAATAATTAAATTTCTTTCGCTCGAACGTAGCAACGGAACGAAAGGCCACGCGTCCACGTAACCGAAAGCGTAATACGTAACGGGAGAAGGTGAACGCGACGATAGGGAATACGAAGAAGGAGAACAGCTTCGAATGGGAAATCTATGACGCGTAATAACTCGTAATAATTCTATTCCAGCGAACGCGGTCGATACGATCTTGTTTCAACGAACCGGTGTCTTAATCCTATCCTGATAATTCTATTCCTTTCGATTCCCTGTTCTCTCCTGCGTTTTACTCGTTTCCTCTTTCTTTAAACGATCCTGCGCGAATCTTTTCTTCGCTTGGACGTTTCGTTCAGTTTTCCGAAGGATATTTCGAAAAATTACCTCATTAAAACGTTTGATGAGCGTTCGAACGGAAGAAAAGAGGTTGGAAACAGGCCAGTTAGACTCTTCCTCGGTCTGGGTCGAGCTGTTCGTGGTGCTGGGATTGCAGTAGCTGCGACTCGGCGACGGGGGTGGCCTGGCAGGTGATTTCGTGTTCTGATCTTGTGCCACGTGCCTGAGGTACTCTTCCGGTGGTATCTGGTAGAACAGCTGGTATTCGGTCTCCGTCAACCTGAGCGCCACCTCCTCGGGGAAGTGCAGCAGCTTGTGCAGATCCTCCAGCTCCTCAGAGCTCCGAGGCGGCTGCGGCTGCGGCCGCTTCTCCAGCTCTGTTCGAACATCGTATAATACGTTCGCATTAATATTCCTCCGTATAAAATGTTATACAAGCAGATTCGCTTCGAGTTTTTCAAGAAATCGATTTCTTCGATTATCCGCCCTTTGAAACTCACGAGGGACCGACGACATAGGAACAACAACGTTGGAAAAATTCTTTTCTCCCCGTCTTTTCGCTTTCCAATAGCGTAGCAATTAGGGCAATTAAATTTGCATCGTTACGAGGAGGAGCAAGGATGAAAAAGCGAAAATAGTTTGATTACAGGATCGTCGTCGTTATAATTTTCTAACGTTTTGACTTCGTCGAAACGAAACCTTTTCTTTTCGTCGAATTTCTTACGGATTATATCGCTGTACAGCGGTACATCTCGGTGGTAAACGAAGGCCAGGAACGTAACGAATCCGGCACGAGATATACCCTCCTCCCTCTTTGCGACCGAAGGGCGAGAAGGAAATTGCCCGTATGTAAGAAGTTGCCAATTTCTCGAACAACCGATCGATTTTCATTATTATCTTACTAGGTTTCACGTCGATGGCGATATTTACGAAAATACTTTTGCATAAATAACAGCCTCGATCTTAATGTTCGGTCGCCAATGTATGTTATGGTTCCGAGCGTCTTAAACGGAATGGTTGGAATCGCAAAAACAACGAGTATAAATTGTTCGTTCGAAGATTTCTATCGGAGGAAGAGTGGAAAGTATACGTCGCGCAATATTATAAGGCGTTATTTCAAGCATGCCGACAATTTAAAATCTGTCCTAGTTCTGTCAAAAATAATTAAGATTGGCGCGACTCGTTGAGCCAGGCGTGTACCAGCATAATACGTGTACACGAGGGCTCGGAAAACGTGCAAGTGGCATCCATTTGCGGTGACAAGAACGAGCACTTGGATAATTCGACGCATCCGGAGTATGTATTACGAGTCGTCTTGTTATTAAAGTGATTCGTGACGTTATCTATTTATAACGGATTTAAGCGTATCGCGACGGACAACTTAATGTAAAATACGAATAAAGTATAAATTACTCTTTGTTCGCGAATGTCGAGCGAATTAAGTTAAACCGCGCGAATAGCTCCGGTTTTCACTTGCAATTTTAAACTAAAAGATTATAGCGTACTATCTAATTATTTCGTTGCATATCGCAGATACGTAGATACGTATGTGTTGATATTCGTATGAAATAGAGCCGTATCATATTTGAATGCACATATTTAGCTCAAACATTTCAGAAATGGCCATTAATTACATTACGCTAACGAATATATGAATATCTGCACCAAAGATCCGTTCCGCCATAGCGCATTTGTTCAAAGCTACGCGTTCGTAGCATTTGACTATCTAAATATCTGGATGAATATATGTATGTTATGTATTTTAGCTACGTATCGATCGCAGGAAAACGAAATTTCGTGAAACGACACGTTTAGATAAAAGAACACGACGAAGCGTTTTCGAAAAATGAATCTAACGCTTAGAGAATTCAAGCTACTTTGAAGCTACTGTAGGGTAGTGTTTCTTATAAAGGAATTAATTCTAACGGGAGCACGTAACGTCTAACTTTCGCAGATCTATAGTACGTTAAGTCCCGGGCCTTGAAACTTAACGATATCTTAGGTAGTTGAAAACTACCTGTCTTAATCTAGCTTTGGTACGAAGAATTTACACGAAAATCGTATGCCATAAGCCAAAGACGTTAATCAGATGTACGTACGATATACACGTAAACGATTAGGGATGCATTTTCTTCCAAAACACATCCCTTCTGTTCTGATTACCATAAACTACTACACGTAAGTGTACAGCTGTATATCACAAGTATAGCAAGACACGTTTTCCATTCTTTTATCGCGGTTCAGCGAATTTCAATGACGCTCCTTCTACGAATCATGGAATATCATTTATAAAACACATTACCATAAATGGGATGCGAAGTTATGCGATGCAATTGTTACGACGCAAAGGCTACCCAACGTATAATTCCATAATTCGAATAATCGGTACATCGTAATCAGTCGCATTTCGGTCTACGTTGCGAAAGAATTTCATTAAAATTAATTTCCTTCGTATCCCACTCGAATATCTTACTGCTGTAATCAAAATATCGTAAAATTATGAAATAATAAAATAACGAAATCGACCGAACAGGTGCAAGCAAACGTGATTAACGATTTACATCGTGGCGCAACATCGGAATGGAATTGCGAACGATGAAAATTTGTGCCCCGATGGAGCGTTCAAACGTTTCCGAGCGAAACATACAAAAAGACGAAAAAAGAGTAAAAAAAAAAAAAAAAGAAGAGAAAGGAGAAACAAACGTTTTCAAACGAAATCCGCTTGGTTGCGGACGGCATGAAAATTTCATTTCTTTTCGCATCCCTGCGGACCAAAGCATATTGAACGAACAAAATCATAGCGGGTGACGGTGCAAACTTGACCTCGATTAAATTATTATGCTCGAAGGAGACGTCTCTTTGTATAGCAAAATTTATATCTTGCCTGCCGAAGAAGGAAACGCTATATCCTGTACGCGTCGCATTGTCTCACTGCGAAACAGAGACTCGGATAAAAAGAGAGAAACGACGCGAGAAGGAAATATCATAAAGAAACGGACGAAGGAAGCTACGTTGGAAAATTGTCTAAGAAATATGCGTGCGAAAGTGTGTAAAGAGACAGAATTATACGTTGGTTTGGCAGAAGGAGCAGTCGCAACATTTAAAGCGCGATGTAAGACGAGGTATTAGATTTTCAATGTACTATTAGCTCTCGGCTTAATTCTCGGCTAAAACGCACCTGTATCGTTGGAACCGTAAGTATAAAAGAGCAACGTGGAATATATCAGCGTGTTCTTTCGATTTCTTCAAAACTTGACCCGTATCTACCTTTTAGTAGCACTTGTTAACGATTAAGACGTTGCTTAGACAGAAGATGTACCTTGAAGAATTGTTTCGAAACGTGATTATATCTTCGGACCAACCTTATCAGGTAATGATTCGGCCACGTGGGGTGGAGGAAGCGGAAGCGGCTGTACTATTCGTCGTTGACGGTGATGAAAACGGCTCTTCCACCCACGGCCACGGGTGGAATCGCCACTGTTCACCGTTGAAATCAGCCCGACGACCACGATGGGTAATCCCCACGTAGTTTTGCAGCCTGCATCAAGACGGCTCCATTGACCTCTACTTAACAGGATCACTAGGATCAGCTTTCGTCTTTCTCCTATTCTTTTCCGTGTCTTTCTTGTATTTTAAGAACCACCGCGTCCCTTAGTTGGCCTAGAAATCAGAAAGAGAAAATCTCTGGGTAATTTGAACGTACTATCAAACCGCTAAAAGATAGAAGATACTGGTAAGTAAAGACGAGAGGAAGAAAGCGGAGGATGAAGCCGGAGAAACGTACGTTCGAATAAATTTATTCTTAGAAGATACGAGTTAATGTAATTTTCTAGATATATCCGAAAGTAAGACGACAAATAATAGGTTATATAGCTAAAACTCGCCGAAATGTTGTACAGGCGATACGAAGATACGATTGGAAAACGACGATATTCTTATCGCGTAACGGGGCAGAGGCAAATCGTTTCGCATAACTGACGAAATTATAAGGTTACGTAAACTATCGCGCCAATTTTTTCCATCGAATTATTTAAGCGATTTGCCGTTTCTAAATTTCAATTAATATCATATACGATAATCGTGCTAGATATTAGTTAATTAATACACCGATATACCTATTTGATGTTTCTAATGTATTTAAATCGACGTTTCGCACGGTATAACGAGACAAAGCGTTATTGTATGCGCGTTGCGTAGCGCGTACAATATCGTAGCTGCATTACTCCAATAAGTCCAATACGTATCGATATCAATTAAATTATCTTCGCCGTTGTTTCGTCGTTCGTTTATCGACAAGAGGATTCGTTTCTGGTGAAAACTGCGCGCGTGTGATTGTCGCACAAAGGATTCGCTGGTATATTCGGGCAATGCCGAAAGGAACTTTCAGAAAGCGCAGCCACTCGTTGCAGAGATAGCTACGAACTGTCGTCAACGGAATACAGCGGCGAATCCAACGACTCTCGGAGGAACAATGTTAATTTCTGTTTCGTCCTTCTTTCTGGATTAAACGTCAACCGTTACGGCACGAGTACCTTTCCCAGACGCGCGCGTTCTTTCCTCCCATTTTTCTTTCTATTTCTCCACTTAACGCGCGACTTTGAAAAATGTTCGCCAACTACCGCCGACAATTTCGCTTATTCGAAAAATGTTGCGTATCTACCTTGCTACTTTTTAAATATCCTTACACGATATAAAGGTAAAACGGTACGAGTCTAATAAAAAAATGGCAAGTTCCGCTTAAACTTGCAAATCGTTCGAAGTTTCAACGTAATCTCTTTAAAAGTGGTCGTTCGCGGTAGTTTCCTCGACGACGAAATTCGTCGTCTTTGTAATAGTGGCAGAAACGAATCGGCAGTCGAAGAAATCGCGATTACGCGTCTCCATCGAAATTCTCCTTGTTTGTTCGCGTTTTGCTAAGCGGTCGACTGGAAACGCTAAAGACGACCTTGAACGCTACGTAACGACCGTCCGGTTTAACGCGGATCCGCGGTAATTTCACAGAAGCAAAAAAGTGGCAGAAGAGAGGAAAAGAAGATTAGGAATGCAATTTCGCGTGTGCCCATGTCGGTGGTCGGGGATGTGATTTTTATAGGGTCGGAAAGTTACGACTTTCTTAAAGTCAACCGTAAGTACCATCTGCTCTTTTTGAAAAAATTAAGTTTCGCGATTTTATTTACCTTTCATGCTCTTTAAACTTGAAAACCGTGGAATTACATATCCTTTCAGCCGAGAATCGTATTTTCGAATGTAGCGAACATCCTCGTCGTTAAAATTGTTCGTTGAATTATTTAACGCTTTGCTTTAGAAAACGTTAATACTTTGTAGATTTTTCGCAGACTTTTTCACAGTCGCAAGTATCATCGCGCTAATTTCACGTAGCACTTTGCTGTCGAATTTTCGCAGTTCCACGCTTCGATAGATGCAACCGATCTTTGTCGAATTAACAAATCTACACAATGCGCGATCAAAGCAATCGTATTCCGTTTAAAAGGTCCTAGCAAGTGGAAAAAATATTTGCGATTCAAAATCATCGTATGCGTAACAAAGTAGTTGGCAGTTTCGTACGATCGTTACGTCGAAATGGAAGTTAAAGGAAATTACTAAAGAAAATGCGCGACTGCTTTTAATTTGTGATTCTTTATGAGACGACTCTTTCCGAGTTTTATGAAGTTCCTGCTTTCTTTTCTTCCGCGCGTACTATATCTACTCGCGCTTTGATCGCTCGAGCGTTCGTCTTTCGATCGATCCTCGTATAGGCGCTCGTCGACGACCTGTTCGATGCTGTTCGATAAACCAGCTGTGTACTCGAAAATCAAAGATCCGCCTATCTTACACCCGTTTGATTTTACCTTTTTCCTTTACTTCCAGGAAAGGCTTTCCTTTTATTAAACAATAGCGCTCGAGTCGATTATACTTCCACACGACGAAATTAAATGCCGCGTCGCTTTGTGGCGACAAGGACTATGGAACTTTCTAACGGCTCCGCGACACAAAACGCGACACGACGCACTCAATCTGTCATCGGTATCCTCACGCTCCTCCAGCCGAATTTCTCCGAAGGGCATGCAGGCGCCAGCCACGAAGGCACTTGAACAAACGCACGCCAGGGGGGATACCGATGAGCAACGGAAAAGAGTCAGTTCGGTCGAAAAAATAAGCACATTCGACCCCGAACCGCGCGACGAGAAAGACGAAAGAAACGGCCACGTTTTTACCGAGAAATCAACCGAACGACGCTATTGCGTATCGACGTTAACAATCAGCCGATGTTAATTGCAGACTGTCAGTTGTTGTTATTTGTTTAATAAACGTTATTGGTTAAGCATCACCGAGTGTACTTCAGTGCCTATCACACCATTCCACCTCAGCTTAAACATTTCTAAATACGTAGTTCACTCTGGTTATCGATGTTGCTCTGCACCGTGTCGTACCGAACCTGTGCACGTTTTGCCTGTCCGATTCCCACTTGCTTTGGAACGGAGGATTTTGGTCGAAACGACCACCGTTCTATGTTAAAAATATCTTAAGTTATCCGAATTCGGAAACTTTCTACTTGTTAGGAATACCGAATAGTAATGGATGGTACAGCGTATTCTCGTGAGAGCTATATTTATACGAAGCAATAGCAACTAGGTTTACCTTCGAAACGGTGCCGTTGTACAAGGAGGAACAATAGTTTACGAGCGAAGATTTTGTATACGTATAAGCAGCGCGTTGCTCGATTTGTTTCTGATACGATCTCGAAACGCGTACGTACACATAAGCGCTTCCTATAATTGCCTTCTGATTGCTATTAAACGCATTAATTTGCAAGAGCGGATAATTAACGGGAAACCACTTCGAGGGAAATTACTTCTCGTAATTTAATTTATGCTACTTATATCTATTTAAATAAAGGGAGAGGGAAAGGTAATCGAGTATAAATAGCTTCACGTCATTTCTAAAGCAGCGACTATATAACTAAACGACCAGGAGAGAGAAATTAACCAAGTTTAAATACGTTCGTGCGACTTCTAAAGCAACGAGGATTCGTATAATCGAGTATCGAAATTGTTAGAAACTCAAGAAACATCGATCACATGAAAATTACGCAAAATTATTTTCTGTATAGTATTCGTTTCGCGGAAATTGTTCTAGCCGAGAACGCCCGTTCAAATAGTTTACCGATGTGGAGAACGAAGCGAAGACGCGTTCCTCCGTGTCAGTGGCTAGCTGCTGCATCGGTAAAGATTTCTAGGAAGCTCTCGAAGATTTTAAGCAACGTGGGAACAACAAAGTCGGCTCAAAGCTCGTACGAACATCGAACGTTATAGTCACTTTAGAGAATTTTGCTACGGAGCTCTGGTGGCGAGCGAAGTAGATCCGCCACGGATGATTCTGACATCGGTAAACGATAGACGAACAACCAGTTTCGATACCTCGATATCGTGGTTCACGCGGTAAACGCGGAGGCCGGCAAAATGAAAATATCCAAGAATTCGTGTACGATGTAAATTAAGATCGATCTTAGCGAACGTAGGATACAACTGTGCAGCGTATCGCGTGCACGCGAGTCGACACGTGCGAACGAACAGAAAGAAATTTCCGGCTATCCCATTTGAGCTCATTTTGCACGATAGAAGTTTATCTCGTTTGCACCTCGCACGCTGTACGATGTTGCAGCATGTTCTGTTTTTTCGCTGCAGATTTTATGAAAACGGCGAGCGTACTTACGTTCGCGAGAAAACTCCACCAGGGGGTAGAGAACGTTCTGCAACTTTTCAGGTTTATTAGTCTCGAGGGTGGTGCTCGTGTTCTTATTGAAACAAAGTTCCAGCGCCGTTGACTAATCGGGGGATACGTTTCTTTCTTTTGTAACTGCACGGATTTTGAAGATTTTTATCTGGCGATCGCGCGATAAATATCGTACGTTTCGCTGCTGTTTCGGCGTTGATACCACGTTTGCTTCGAAACGTTATCAGGACGTCGCGCGTGCGACACGGATACGTACAGAAAACGCAAGACGCGAAACGTGTACTAACGCTATTGCACGTGAATACGCTATTTACGAGTATTTTAGTAAATGTACGTTTGCAGAGAATAACTTGTCGTTTCTATGCTTTTCCGTCCCAAATTTTATTAACGATGTAATCACACTATGCGGTCCTATCTCATCGTAGCAGTGAAATTTCAAAAAATTTCGCGCCACGTACGTACATAACAGATTTCCGCGAATTTTGTCAATCATCGTGGATACGTGTAAACGTTATTTTTTAATTCCTACCTATAAAATACGGTGCCATCGTTTTACGAGAAAATTACCACATCCTATACGCGTATTACGATTTTACACAGGTGGAAGATTAAAAAATGTTAAAAAGCCTGAAAGATTTTAGATTGGATTCGATAAATTTCGGTACCAACGATTTCAAATACGTCTACTTCGGGTGAGCTCGTGTGTTTTAAATCGACCAAGCCATCCATCCACTTTCCGTGGCTTCGAATCAAATACGATGCGCTTGCAAGCAACTCGTCTTATTAATCCGCAAACTGTCTGGCAAACGAACGAGTCGATTCAATTCGTCGGTCTTTATATCGGCAAATTAAACGGAAGCCGTATACCGGCAGCCGAGTTTTCATTATAACGAGGAAAATAAAATATTGGTCAGATATCGTTTACATTAACAGCTGTCAGCTGTGTTCACAACGCAACGATTAACTCCGATGTTCCTGTCCTGTTCTTATTCGATAAAATATTATTGACCAATATGCGGCAAACGTTACCGTACATTTTGGAGTATAAAATATTACGCGCGATATCACGAATCGCAGATAAAATACTGGCGTGTTTTATTCCGTAGCTTTCTCAAAACGGAGAGCTCGATTTTTTTTAAACCAAACGTTTAACACGTGTACTTGTTGTTATTCGTAGTCATTAATTTCTTATTCGTTGTTTTTTAACGCAAGTTTTAACGATTAGGTCGTGCGTGCGATATCGATTTTAATTCGTAGCGCAAGACCGAAATGAAAAACCATGAAAGTTTGAAAAAGCTTTTCGTATTAATTTACGCGAGACACGTATCTATTTATTCTTTTTTATTACTCTTTTCCCTCCAGGTTGGGACACACTTGCTATTATTATACATTTCTGCCTGGCTTCCGCTTGCTACGCGAAACATATATGCGAAATATCAGAATATCGAGATGTTTTGTATGAAAATTAAGATAGATACGATACGAAAGTGCGTATGTGATCTTAATTGAAAAACATATCGCAATTTAAACGAAACGAAAATCATTAACTTTCTTACGGAATCGATGTAAATATTCTATACGATTATACACGGATCTAGAATTGCGAGAAATAAAAATAACGATGAAATTCATCAAATTATCACCAACAGGAATATCATTTTTATCGTGTATCATCCTCCTACGATAATTATTTTCAACCAAGTTAGACATATAAATTGCAGCTATAATAACGTAACGAAAATGACGCTGATAAAATATACATAGGTATAAATGGCTCATAGGCACTTAAAAAATCGAGCGATTCGCGAGTCGTTCTATCAACAACAACTGCAAATTTGCAAATCCTTCGTTCAAGTTAGGTCCGTCAGTTTTTCGACTTTTTGGACCTTTTTACTTTTTCATCGACCAGTGAGTCTAGTTTTTGCGCCGCAGGTATTATGGTGCAATATCGAGCGCGTTTAAAGCTGACATAACCGACCGGAAAATCCATGAACACTCGGCTTTCTATACTTTCCGATCACCAGATTGAAGGTTCCTAGTTATTCGAGTATATTATTTTTCGAGCTTACGTACAACTCGTGACAGAAGTTATTTACTTTTTATTTGAGTCTCTCTTTTTGCTTTAAATTTATCATCGCTCCGACGTTGACCGAATTATTACCTTAAATAATCATTCGATCAAATTCACTTAAAATTCACATTTATAGAGCATGAATATTTATTGTAAAATGAAAACACGGCATTAGTGGCAACATACATTATTACAGTTTGGTTGATTAAATAACGGTATTAACGATAAACGTTCGTGTAGACATAGAGGATACAAACGAATTGAAAATATACCGATAAATCTGGGGTGCGCAAATTGAAAACGCACCGATATGGAAATTTTGTTCGCGCGTACAACAACGTTATAATTTTACATTCTTACGAAGAAGCACGGCAAAGATACGATCGAGTGCTAAATTCTCCCCTATCTTCGCTATGTAGAGGTACTTTTTCGAACAATTCTCAAACAGACGAATTTTCCATGGATAGTCGCTGTCCGAAAATTCATAACATTCGAAAAATAACGAATTACGACAAATTATAGCAACGTATCTGTCTTTCGGTTCGGTTGAACGTCGTTTGCGTTATATGCGTTTTACCATACCTCAGCGACCGTATATGTATAATATACGTACGTGTATCAGAGTTAGAAACAAGTTCGATCTGTCGCAAGGAACTCTTTCAATTTTTGGTTTCGATCTCTTTCTCGCCGATCGTTTACATACTAAATCTGCTCGTACGTATAAAATGTTCGTTTAAAAGGATTTTTCTTCCGTTAAAAGCGTTTCAACGTAATCCATTAAAATAGCAGAGGGCCGAGACGAAGATATCGGAATAAAGACTAAATTATTTTTCGCAGCTGGACGTTTTAAATCGAAAATTTATTTCTCATTTCGTGGTTTATCGGGGGTTGAACGTATCGCGTTAACAGAGGAGTTGCCTCTCCTCTGTTTCCTTCGACTCTCTCCTACTTTCTGCTCCGCAACGCAACGGCAACGAAAGCTTTTATAAAATCGTGGTTAAATCTCGTCATGGCGCGGCTTTTTCCTTTCTTTCTCGAAACAATGTTTCCAGCGTCGGCACGACGAAGCATCAAAGTGCAGGGAGGAAAAATCCTGTCGCCTGTTCGTTGCGCGTACCTTCCAAGATATTAATATTGTTCCTCCGGATTAACCTGTATTCTCATCGAGTTCGCAGTTTTTCGAGTTTCGCGCGGCCTTATAAAGCAACGCGAAAAAGAAATTTTCCTTTTGCTTTATCGTAGATTACGACTTTGTTAATTCCAATATACGTTAAACTGATATGCATGGAGATAAGATTTATCGATACACAGTGAGTAGAGCAGAGAGTAGAGAGTATAGAGTAAAGTAAAATTCAAATGATACGGATAAGCTGACGTACTTAACCGCTTTATCGATGACCTAACGTCGAACGAAATAGGAAAAATATTTTTTATACGATATTTCTTTATCTTAACCTTGGTAATTTCAAATTTCCACTCGGAGTTTTCTTATAATTATAAACGAGAAGCAAACGTATCGAGACTAGTCGAAAGCAAACTTTGCGATTATATACACACGGACAAGCAAAAGTTAAATTTCGAAGCATCGCGTTAAACGAAGCTAGTTAGAGAAGAAGAAACGCGTTTTTATAGATTTCCAATTGCGCGATACCATGGAAGAGGATTCTAGGGAATATTTGCGGTAGATATCGAAGTCGAACGTGCACGTGTACCTGCGTATCTTTGAACAGACGGAAGCCAATTGACCGTAGTTCGAACAGAGGGTATGAGAAAACGAAGGAAAGACGCGTAATATGTGGGGCGGTCGATGGGACTGTCTGTGTAGCCTATATCGTGCAACCTGTTCGGCAGAACGTTTACGCGTGCCTTTAACTTTCGCACTGGCGTGCTTCTGCGTACGTTACGGCTCCAGCTATATTAACAAACGACGGTGTGTACGCGTACTCACGTTCCCAGTGACAGGGAGCTAACGGAAATTGCGAAAGAGGGCGGAGTTAACCACGAAAGGAAGTAAGTAGTTACGTACGTAGGTTTACGCGTTCCAAGTTAAACGATTCCGACTTGCTGTTGGGCGAAACTTGTTGCCAGCTAAACACTTTGTCGCTTTCGGATCGTGTTCTCGAGGGTGCATGGATACAGAGGTACGGTAGTGCTCTGATATTTATCAACCAGCGAGATCCGTTTAAAACGTCGTATAACGTCTTACGTTTAAACGTCGACCGCTATGTATGTAGCATAACTTTGTCGTACTTACTCGTTCTGCGTAAAACGCATCGAAAGTAATTTTTACAGCATCCACAGTTGTATCGCCTTTTTGAAACTCATTGAGCACGCAATACCGCAAACGGATCTCGTTAACGCAGGTTTCTTAATTTTTCTCGAAGAGTCGAAGGAAAAGAAAGAAAGCCGTCGCTCTAACGGAAGGCATTTCAGAAACGCGACACGACATGCCGTCGAATCGAAATAAAAAATATACGATATCGCGTCTTTTCTCGAATTTGTCGTTGACGTTATTCTTTCATCGTTCGATACAAGTTTTATTCCCATGCTATTTTAAAGGAAATGTTAAACAATGCCATTTTCTCATAATCGTTGCAGAAAATTTGTAAAGATACAACCAACTAAGGAGACACGTCACGAATGTCCAGCGGCTTCGTTTATATCAAATGGGCGAAAATAACAAAGACGATAATTTTTCGTACAACGTCGAACATCGAAATTCCAGTTTCTTCTAATTTCGCGCAATTCTCCAAAGTTTCTACGTACAAAGAACAAAGATGGATCGACGAAATTTCTAAACCTAATAGTTGCCGTGATATTCCGTGAAATATGTTTGCAACGGCCAACTTTCAGACTGTATCGATACTACGAAACTTCGTTAACTTGGTTATTCGTTTATTATTCGACATATACTCGACGAAAGGAAATTACGCGTGCATGAGTTAAATCGACGCGATTGAAAGAAATTACAGGGAATATAGGAAATATATATCGCGGTTTATCGTATTCGAGTTGCCATCGTTGTGAGTTTTAAGACGGATGCGAAGCTTTCGACCAATTCATTTTATTTTTAAATTATATCGCCATCGATATTTAAGAAGCGTCACGCGTTAGATCATCATCGTCCGATGGAAAAGCGAACGAAGAAACTGCGTATACAATTTCATCAACTATACGTAAGTGGAAGTTATGTATCGTACGTACGTACGTATATGGGAAGAAAATTAGCGTACACATGCCCAACTGCATCCCTAAGGTACATACGCTCGTGATATAAAGTAACACGTGTGCAACGTGTAGCTCTCTAACGATGGACACGTTATCACCGCTACCGCTGAAGGTCCCACGATCGATCCTATCAACTATCAAACTCCATTAACTCGTGCGTTCACCTGCTACCTGCCTATCGTTATATACGTATGTAGGTACCTGCATTCACAGGGGTCGGTCAGCTTTTGCTACGAACCTGACGCGAAACCTAATTTTCCCACGGACAAATAACACATTTTGCTATAATCGCACCCGTTGAAAATCTTCTCTTCCTGTCACGTACATCTACCTAGATGGTTCAACGTCATTTAATAGAAAATTTTTGTCCCGCGAAATGAAACCACTAAATCCTCTAACGCTTGAATTTTCTTCGACCGAATCCTATCTTTATTACTTTGAAACTTTTCCACTTTCCAGACGGAAAAGACAGAATAAAATTACAAGAAAGGCGAATCCATGCCGAAGCTTCGTTTCAATAACAAACAGATATTATGCTTAATAAATAGGCCAGGCTTGTGGGCGTATCTTCGTCAGCGGAACGATAATTTAAAGGATTTAAAGTAAAATTGCGAAAAGCTAAAAAAACATGTTTTTCAACCGAATAGCTACGATGATATTTTGCCGCGTTCTATAACGACGATAAATTCAGTCGCACTTATTTATCGATTCTTTCGATTATCTCGTTCGTAACGATGTAACAACCGCTTATTTCAACAGGCTTTCTCGATTAATTTCGATCAGATTTTAATTCGCTATTCGATTCTACATCGCTCGTCCATTCTAAACTCGATATTTCGCAAGCTCGAGTTTCGTCGAAGCTCGATGAGTTACACGTGTCTTTCGCGCGTTCTCGAGCGATCGGTATCTACCGTCGCGTTTCGATGCAAAGAGATTTCGAAATTTACGCCAACCATCGTTTAAAATCGAAATTGACAGGATTTGTAATTTATGTTTCATCGATTATCGAAACACGCATATTTATGGGTCACGAATTACGAAAGGATCGAGAAGAAGTTCCGTTCAAAACTCTCGAGATTTGCATTTGATTTGATTATCAAAGTGACTTGGGCCGATAAACTGTCTACCAAAGTCGCTCGAGCAATGCGAATGGGGATGTAGCTACCGAGTTCCGAAGCACGTTAAACTACTTTGACGGTTTAATAGCTGTCCCTGGATATTTTCAGGCTATTTCCACTATTTTAAAGGATAATTAGTTACACGGCCGAAGCTGCATCGATTTTACCAAAGGTAAAAGGAAAATAACAACTGGCAGAAATTAGCTGGCATTGTTAAAAATATTCAAATGATCGTCGGTGTTATACAACGTTGTTTAATATGTATTACATGTATGAGCATATTGGTTAGATAAATTTAACAAAGATTATCTATTACGTAATTCTCAGTAATAATCCGTTAATCGAGAAAACGGAAAATTGGAAAAATTTGCGTCTAAAGGGCCGATCTATCGTAGTTAACGAATCGACGTACCTTGAAATATCTTTTTCTACATAAGCGCGTTTAAATTTATATTCGGATATTATATTTGATACTTGCATCGGTACCCGGTTATACAACCGTTTAAATATAAAACTCGCAAGCCTTCGTTATACCGTTACCTAATTGTTACGATGTGACCTGCTACTCTATTAATGCTATTAATTCCGTTAAAAATCCATAACATCGAAATACGTACAACGATCTCCGAGTTAGCGTAATGGCGTTCTGGATTGTACGACTGTACCATAGATTTCCACGAAGATCGATCACATCGTCGGATCGTATAACGAAGTTATCGACGAATTTATCAGACGCGTAACCAATTGCAGATCCTAAGGCGTGTTTTACGCGATGTCAAGATATATACGTACGTCTATCGTTAGAACATCGTTAGCATGTGTCGTTACAGGTTAGCAACGTTTTACAGCAACAACTTACGACACAGCTACAGCACGTGGTCGTGCAATTATTAGTCATTTTTTCTGAAATTTCCACCATTTCCATCGCATCGTCGAAAGTATCGGGACTTTGCCAGAAATGAAGATATAATATGAAATACGCAAGGAGAATTTGAAATTCATACCGCTGCACTCTGTTTCGCATTTGATATATTACATAATAGACACGGACTATGCGCATAACGGTTAATTTTATCTGCCTTTGCTGTCGCGAAGTTTCGCGGTGAATGGCAATGTTGCGAATAATAAAAAGTTGGGAACTAAATGGGCATAGAGTTACCGCCGACTACGCTACAAATTTTTCCTGCAAAAAGCAAATTCGAATAGGGAAAGCGGCGCGAAGAGCGTTGTCAAAAGTTAAATAAAATACAGTATACGTTTTTTCATTTTTTTTTCTTTTTTGCTTCAAGAGCTAGAAAATGATATTTTGAGTCAAATCCTCGATTTTTAATTACGTATTATAATTTTAATGCTCACGTAACGAATCGATCGACTTTTTAAATCGCACGTAACATAACGTTCGAACCGTAGAACCGTTATATTTCCTTGTAATATTCGTCGTATTTATTCGTTCTAGTTTCGATTCAAGTTTCAGTTGCTCAAGTTACACGTTATTACGTAGTGTAAGCAAAATTGAAAAAGATTCTGTTTAAGTAAAACACAAGCGTTCTCGTTATTAGGTATAGCGTATAAAGTTAAAAAAGGAAATAACGCTACACGGACGAGTGGCGAAATTAGGCTTTTAAAGGATCATATGGAACGTTCGAACGGGGTGAAATATCGCGGAGGAAAGAACAGCGTGATAAAATATAATTTCGCTCAAATCGAACTGCGACCGATGATAAAACGTGTATCGCCGGTGTTTCGATAGGAGAAGGTGATGAATATTATCCTTTTGTTCAGGATTGCTGGAGCCACGCCCAAGCAGGAAGTCCTGAGATCGATATCACGTGTGTGCGTTGTTCGCGAGTAATCCATAATCTTTTTAACAACTCGTAGAACACGAAGAGATTTCATTTACAAGAAAAATTAATCCACTCGATTCTTTCCACTCTATGGAAATCTTCTATCTTTTACAGCGGATGTACGTACAAAGTTCCAACGATTTGGCCGATACGCTGCCACGGCCAAAGCGATACCGCGATATAAATAGAAACCGAATTCTGACAAAGGTATTTCTTCGTATCGCGAAATACGTTTTTCCGCGACCACGAGAAAGATATTTCGCTCGTTTTTTCAATTTCAATAACTCGTTGTCAACTGTACGTCAATGGCAGTTTGATTTCCAGAAATACGCGCGTAATATACGCGACGGATCGTCAATTTAGACAGCGACGTTTTGTCCGTCTGATAAACCGCTTTTGCCCGCCTGATAAACCGCTTTGGCGCGTGTCAATTCGACCACAGTACCACACTCGTGTGCGAGTATTAGGAAACTCGATCTGCGCTCTAATTGTTCTCCGTTTTCTCCGTGTCGTATAGCTCCTTCGAAATACGTAACCGCGTATAATTAAAAAAGAAACAAGAAATCTGTGTCGGAGCAAGAAGTTTGTAGAAGAAGAATATACGGTATTATAAGTCGAACGCCTCGCGTCTTACTTCTGAGAATTCGCCGCCAGCTAGCGAGACAAGGGCTGGAAGGCTCGAAGGAAACGTTTATGTTTTCTTATTTTCATATATCGTATTGGAAGTTGAACGCTACGCGTCATACGAAACATACGCGACAAGATGCTTTGGACAATATCGGAGAGCAGATTGGGTGGCGGTGGATAACGCGACAGACGGTGCTAAATACTATCGCAGAAAGTACTCGATGCTCGTTTGCTCGAAACTCTCAATGGATAATCGTCGAAAGAATATCGCACCATGACTACAAATATAAAAATCTCATTTTCTACGTATTCTACGTGTCGCGAGAATATTACCACGCCTCCTACGTATACTTGCACGCGTGTTTCCAGTTGATTCGCATCGTGTAATACTATTTGATATTGTACACAGCGATCAGAATTTCGCACATACAGACCCGAGACTCTTTTACGGATATCGTGCATCGTTTCTATCGGATGAAACGTTCGTTTTCGAGGAGCACGAGTAAATAATACGTACGAAACGGTTACGTCGTGATTTACATGATTTTTATCTTTCGAAAGATTTCTCCGTTCTGAAATTATCTTTAAATAGGTTCAAAGGTCGAGCTGTTCTTCGTTTTAACTGGTCGGTCGTTCGCAAAAAACTTTGGACGCGAAAACGGAAGCGTTTAAGTAATGTTTTAGCTGCAAAACGAGTTACATACTTCGTTAACCAATTACGTTTTTACGAATCTCTTTTGTACAGGAGAGAAGTTTAACCAGCTCAATTAGTCTTCCGTATAACGTTATAGGGCGTTATAGTGGCAACGTAAAGGCCGAAGAGCCTCTTTGATGGATGAATAGAAGGCGGGTAAACGTTTTACATATGTATAACGAACTAGATTCCGTTATATCGTCCTTTCTATTCTCCTTTTCGGCTGACGAAACGTTGTTTGCGTTCCTTCGTTTTATAGCGGCATTTTACCGAGTACTTGTACAAAGCGACACGAAACGAAACGAGCGGTACAAAATGGTTTTCCAGTAATTTAGAGCACGATGAATTAGGCGAGGTAATCGAGGGAATGGAGAATGGACACTGAAATTGCAACGTAATCAAATATTTTGAGAAAATGTTCCATTTTCCACTTAATTTGCCATTCGTAGCTATTAGATTTATATATATTTGAAACACATTCTAACGCGATACTCGCTCGTTTTATTAATTCCATTAAATAATTTAGAAGCTTATTACGCGTTCGTCTGTTTCTACCTTTGGCGGAAAATTCGCTTCTTTGTTTAATGTTAGTTTATGCACATATACTTACGCTAACCACGTTTGCACGCGTTGTTTTACGAAGACAAAAAAATGAAATAGCGGTTCGTTGTATCTTCGTTTCAAAAGTACGTAAATTTTTCTAGCGTTTCGAGTCATCCTTTTAGACGTGATAATTTCGCAAATTATTTGCTATTTACTAACGTTTTATTATTACTTTTTGTCCATTGTATGTGCGTGTATAAATATGCGTGTATAAATTATAATTTTAAAAATATAATTTGAGTAAACGTTCGTTCGACGGTTACACAACATTTTTAAGCTTCGTTGTATTTAGTTATTAGAATTAACGATAAAATTCTCAGAACTATATAAACGACTCTATAATTAACATTGCGTAATATCGCATTAATATCTTACGAATAAAAAAATTTTACTCATATTCCACTTTTTATTTGAATTTTACAAAAGATCTTGAAATATTGATAGCGAGAGAGAAGTACCGTATAACGCGATAATATCATCGAAATAATATTGTTTTATCGAATGTTTTTGACAGTTTATATTTCGCACGTAATCTCCATTTAAACTCTGCGACTCTGTAAAAATGTAATAAATCGAAAACAACAGAATTATGTTTATACAAGAATATCCAGATATTATTGTTTTTTTTTTTTTAATAGCAGCATTTTGGAAACAAAATTAAGTTTAGCTTAGTTTATGTCGTTCAAAAAAAAGAAAAAAAAGAAACGAGTCTCTTAACTTTATGATATTACGAGAGAACGAAAAAAATTACCACGCGTGGCAACATTTAACTTATTTAGCAAAGTTATCGCAAAAAGTTGGCACGCATCGACATAAATTACCGACTCGATCTGAACGAACAGAGAGAGTGCAACGTGATATCAAAATTATTTTAACTTCGTTACGCCGTATTGTTTTTCTCATAATTTCGCAAAACAAAGATAAACCCTTAATCCTACACCGATAGCGTAAAGTGGCCATTAATAATTCTAAAAGGTACGAGTGAATTAAAACGTAGAATAAAAAGAAAAAAGGAAAAAAGAAGGGGATAAATTCAACGTTGCATACTTATTTGTTAATTTACCGATAAATCGATATTGCTGCATTTCAAATTTAACGTATGAATTTTTATTACGCGATAGTTCATATTTTTTCATTCGTTAACATTTTACCTGTGAGTCATGAAGGTGTACTCCGTATTTCCAATTTAACTTTATACGGATAAATTCAGAATAATTATCGATAGCATACCTTGTGCATTATTCGGATTAATTTAACACGGAATGCAAATTGAACGTTTAATATCGGCTTATCAAAATGCGCGATACATGTAAATTTTATTTTTGTCTGTATTATGCATGGAACGTACATATCGTACGTGCGTGTATTTCGTATGTAAAAGTTTACGTACGACGTATGATTTGAATTACGATAGAGGATATTTATTAATTTATTTAATTTAGCAAGATGGTATTCTCGATCGTTTTTTTTTTTTTCTTTATTAAAAGTAGTTAAGTCAGGTTTTGACGAGATTAATAACCGGGAGATGGCAAGTTTATAATACAATGAAAATGCTTTGAGAGCTCGAAGAGCGAAATTAGTCGAGAAATTTGTTTTTTCCTTGTCAATGGAAATTTTTCTACGTTACTGTGTTCATCGATCGTAACCAAATATCAATTTAATCGGTATATTCTTACGTCGAATAAATGCTATCCGTTTAAACATCAACGAGGCTCGGGGATACAAAATATTTCGCGACACACGCAGATTAATTGCTAAAAATTGTACATGTTCTTCCGGTCGTTAGTTGTTCTTCTTACACGTATGTGAAATATCAATCGAATTAACAAACGAATTTTCACTTGCTTTTAAATGAATTTCCTGAAAAATCGAACGATGAACAAGCGCAAAATTTTGAAGCCGTTGGAATGTGACGATATTTGGTTGGCAAAACACGTCTACGTGAACCGGTGCAAACACTTCAATTAGATCAGCTTGTGTTCGCGAATACATACGCTGATTGTCGGCAGTTTCGGAAAGTACGGAATTTAGTACATGGCTGCAACTAGTCACATATGTAAATCAACGAATAAATCGCAGCGTGTCTGTAAGATTTACGTGTTTCAAGGAATTCCATCGAATTAACGAAATTTGTCAAATTTATTACACGTGGCTGCTATCGACGAAGGTATAATTTTGTATTATCGATTTTTTAACGTAATTTTTTGTTAGTAAATTTATTGAAAAGCAACTCGATGAAAGTTTGTGGCGTATATATAAAACTCGATTACGTTTAATTTAATTCCCTTTTATTTATTTATTTTTTTTGGGGGGGGGGAACTTTATCCAATTTAAAAAATCTACCTATTTTTTGTAAATTGAATCAAAAGATTTCTGCCCAACAAGTCGTACGAATTTAACGTTTCTCGATGTCGCAGTTGATATGTCGATATTACGTGTATACAGAAATAAATTGAGAAAATTATCGAAAGAGTTTCTGTGAGAATCGAACAAACGAAATTCAGCCAAGTAATTTGAGAATTTAGTACGAGAAACGAAGGATAAAATTAAGTAATACATCGTAAACGTTCGAAAGCACTCCGTTCAATGCACGTGCATTATAGCGCGAAAAAAAAAAAATAAATAAAAACAGTAAAACGAGGAGATGAAAAAAACAGGAATCTGTGATTCGTAGAGAAATCGGAATAATACGAGTAAATACTCTTTAAAACGGAAGAACAACGTAGAAGCTAAAGAAGAAGAACGAGCAAATATATGGGCTAAAGGAGACAGACGAGTACAAAGTTGTTCGCTTAAACGAAAGAATTCTTCGTGTATAGCAAAGTACAGAGGTAAGCACTTTGAAATATTAGCAACTAAATCGGTAATTTATCGATTTGCCGCGTCTTGAAAAAGATATCATCGAGGAACAGTTTAGGGCAGTCATATAAAAAATGTACGTAATTGTAATGTATTTCGATGAAAATATGATAATGTTATTTAAATTATGCACGTATATGTACATATATATGTGTATTGATTTATTCCTGTTGTCATATCGATAAGAAAAAACTGAAGATTCATTTTCATAATAAAAAAATGATCACGTTTGTACGTATAATCGCTATATTTATACATATGCTTTTGCCGATCGTTCATTTACGATCAGTCGGTACTTAGCCGACGTAAAGAGTACCTGATAAATTTTCAAACTCGATTTCCTCGGGAACGCGGCGTCGTTTGAAAAAAAAATGTTATCGTATATTTTCGACTTATCTTTTGCCAGCTCGTACTACGATTACCGTTCCATCCTGTATTTAAAAACCTTTTTTAAATACATACATATGTATAGAGTAGACGATTTTTTCTCGCTAGCGGGGCAAAGCGTTATTTGAATAATATTTTACTCACCCTCTCGAATTTAATACCGACGACATTAACGCTGTCTCTTCTCCATACTTTGTGCACTTTCGACGAGAACTTGTAACCTGCGACAAAAAGACACAAAATTTATCTCGCGTTACGCAATACCATCCTTGTCGTATAAACCAATTTCTTTGAATATTGTCAGACGTATTTTTTACGAGCTTCGTAACACATCTTTCGTTTTACTTGTTAATAACTTCCTCTTTCACCTGCTACGATACACCGTAAATCGCATTATATAGTGTACAGTACCATAAACGCTCGGATATTCGTTCTCTTGTAAATAAATCACTGGAAATTGGTTACCGACGTGGCTGCAAAATTATAAAATTAAAAAAAAAATTCTGCAACTTTTGAATTTCTTGTTTTTAAAAAAAAGATCGAGGAAGGCGCGTTAAACGATATGTTTTTTAACGAATACACGCATCATAAAGAAGCGATTGCAATAATTCGTACTAAATGGCATATTATTAAATTCTTTCGTAAACGTAAAAGCGTTCGATTAAATCGACGTAAAGCCTACAAATACTCGTAGTAATTTTATAATCGTTAACCGTATTTACTTATTAGCTGCACTTTCGTAATTCTATCGTAGATAGAAGCATAGAGAATGTAAAAGTAACGATTTCACAGAGTTATTCGAAACTGAAACTGAAACAGAATCAAAGGCTGTAGCGTACAGTAGCTGTTATAACTTTACTGGTCTTGTTTCAAAGCCATAGCTATTAGTAAGTAAACGATATCGGTTAATAAGACCTTGGTAAAAGCAGCGAAATTGTAGTAAACGAGAAGCGAATTTTTCTACCGTCCACTTTTTCCTCGATAGCACGCTCTCTGTGTCGCAGACTGTCCAAGTAACAACAGAGAGTGCTTATTAAAGAGAGGGAGAGAGGGAGAGAGAGAAGCGCACCGGCGAGGGAATTAAAGCGACGATAATAATCAATCGATAATACGATACAACCTACGGAATATAAATTTTCTTCCTGAATCTTGAAAGTAGATATTCGGTGCGTTACAGAGATCGCGCGAGTATCGTTCACGATTGTTTGAACCGTTTTGAATCATTTGGATGACGTTCGAACAAGTTTTCTTAACTATCGATGGAATTTACGAAATTACACGCGCAAATAAATTTGAATGAAATTCGTCCAATATCGAAATCAATATCGTCGAAAGCGTTAGTTTTTGAAAAATGCAGAAAACTGTTTTATTTTGTTCGTCGAATTTAATGATATCAAACACGTATTACTCTCGCACATCTTGTACATTTTCAGCTTAGGATATTAAAGAATCGCCATTAAGGGGCCCCAAGAAACTTTCTCGTACGATATTAAAGAACCGATTTAACTTAATTGCTTACGGAGTAACTTGTCGATATAGCCGTCTCTCGCAACTTGCAATCACCTTTTCGAAAATAATCAAATAAAGTGGCTATATTATGTTTGAAGAATTACACGGCTAATCTCGTTCCAATATACGTCCTAATAAAAGTATAGAAAGCCGTAATACCACGTAAAATTGCTTATCGTTTGTTTCAACATTTCTACGCTTTGATTTAAGGTCGCTAACGTCTATAAATAGTATACGATAATAGGACACAAAAGTTAGGATAGCAAACAGAATTTATTGCACCGATCTAAGAACCGCGATATTAAACAGAACCAACCTGCTACCGCCGAAGGTGAGAAGAAAATAGAGTATTTACGAGCAGTGGAACATTTACAGATGGTCCACGATGGCGGATATAAGCAGCAGGAAAGTATTTTAAACTATTTACACTAAAAGGATAGTTACGACACTTGCAAATCGATTTGCATTCCATTAGATACCACGAGAAGGGTGTTTGCGTTTCTACTATGAAAAGTATAAATTTCTTATGCAAATGATCTTTAAAAGAAGCTAAAAGAAGCTAAGAAGTTGTGTATAGATATACGTAGCATCTCCAGAACCCTGTTGTTTCACGTTCTTCTCAAATCTCGATATCGAATTTAAGCGTGCAAAAGGGAAAATCCAGCGAATAGACACGATACGTAAAATACTCGTTGTAACATTTAGAAAACGAAACTTCCCATTTATATTTCGCTTCTTCGGTCGTGTTCGTAAAAATATAAATTTGCATAAATGCGCATCGCGTACCTATAAACGATCGCTTATCGACCGACGAGATTCGCAATTATCGTTCAAAGCCGACCGATCTTTTCGCGGTTTTCGCTACCGAAGCTTGTGCCGTACTACGAGCTTTGAAGTTTATTCAAAAAACGAGCCAACGAATTTTCGTTGCTACCAGAAGCGTACTAGCGTTAAAAGATTCGGTAAAAGTAAAAAGAGCAGTAATTCTCGAAAGAATAAAGGAAGATACTTCGATCTTTTTTCTTCGTTTTTCGTTCCGTCGCGACGGACGCATCGAGGCGTCGAAGAAAGCGAAAGACTCCCGTACCTGTAAAATTAGTTGGCGCTTAAAAGGCTAAAACATACATTTTCTTTGTTATTTTCACTATTTCAGAAGGTTTGCGAAATCCACGACCGAATCAAGAAATACAACGTGGAAAAATTCAGACTTGCTGTTATATCGCCGACGATAACGTTACCGTCAAAGGTACGTACTTTTGCCGAAAAAATCATTTTAATCGGCGTCAAAATAAATTACGTCAACGTTTGATTCGTTCGCGTTTCTTGTCAGCCGAAGAAATCCAATTACGTATCTAGAATATGTTGGATATTCGAGCCTTTGCCAGGCATATCGCGGCAAAATGTCCGAAATATGCTGGTGGAACACGATACGTATATAATGGCAATGTCGAACACGCATCGAGTACGTTACAATGTCTAATACGAGGCAACAACAGCCATCGTTTAATTAAAAGTAGGTCGTGTATTACGCGTAGAATAAGATAATCGTATGCCGCTGATATAGCATAGTCGCTAATAACATAAAAAAAAAGTGCACGCGAATATCGGAATAAAGGGAAGAAAGAGAGGAATAAGATACGGCTATTCTCCGTTACGATAGAAACGATTGCGAAAAGTATTACGTAAAACGCGGCTAAAAGAAAAGCTTTTTTCTTAACGTTTTTTATGGATATAGTCTTTGAATGCAAGTAAGAAGCACGAATATTTTTTGAACGAAAGAACCAGGTCCAACAGTGAAATTATTCCGTACACTTTTATTCGATTCCCATCGGATAACCTACAGGTCTACGTAAATTCTTGCCGTATACGTCGTTGCTTTAAATTCCAACTTTGGTAGAAGGTAGGGTGCTACTAATCGATGCTCGAAGGGTATTTAAAGCGTGATTTATAACAGACAGAAGATAGAATGTCACATCAAGTTAGAGTATTATATCGTCTCTTGTACAGTGTCAAGTACAAGGAGAAAACTTTTTATACACAAAGCGAACGAATCACCTAAACGCGCTTGCAAGATGTTTCACAAGTATTAAAACAGATTATTTCTTTCTCTTTCACCTGTTACGTTGAAAATATATAAGATCCGATGGTGTACGAAACGTTACGCTAAATATTTCCCTCGCCACGATGGTAAATATGTAAAATAACGAAATAAATGGCTATATGAATCGAATTCAACACCGAAAAGCAATTGCATACATTAGCGCGACGTATTTGACAGAATTACAGCTCGACTGGCTGACACGATATCGCTCTGCATTCGCTTCAAAAATTTCAGTCAATTTGTAACTCCGACATGAAAATGTTAGAATTTAATAACGAGAATATATCAAAACAGTTTTGCCTCGATAGCACGAAAATTTATCGAATCGATCGAACAATGTACGAAATAGAAACCATGCCATCCGATACGCGCTGCTCTTTGAATAACCGTCTCTTACGAGGCGTTTTCCCTCTCAATTATTTCCCGATACACGCAATACGTCAATTTTATTCCGTGTCAATCGAAACAAAATCGAAACTTTGTGATTTTACAGGATTCGTTACGCATGCGAGTGCGATAGGTAAGCTCCTTTCTTGTTGCAACAACAAAGCTCAACAACAAGTACAAGGTGGGTAAATCATCGATTCGTAATATATTTCCAATTAACAATTTAAACGTAGCGCATCGCGATATACATATACGTATACGTATCTATGTCTTTTTCACAGATTTTTTTCACAATTCGGGACAGGGCAGAAGAACGAAAGAAAAAGTTCAGCGGCTTAACAAGATGAGAATTGTATAATCCCATTTTAAAAGAGAGATGCAATTGCATTTTCTGTGCGCAGCGATGCACCTAACTTGATAAAACTAAGGCCTTACGCGAAGTTGGAGCTTACCAAACGTAGAACTTTCCTCTCTGTCGTTTCTTTTTCCCCTCGAGTAAATGCGCTATGCGAATTTTCCTGTATATCCGACATCTTGCGTATATTCGGGCAATTTCTCTCTAATTTCAACCCTCCATTCCCTCTGTCAGGCTCGCAAATTTATAATTGTGACGTTATTTTCTTCTTACATCGTTGAATTCGTTAAATTTGCTAAATTCGTCTCGATATAATCGCTTTTATGTAAAATAAAAAGAGGCTACAACCAACATCGACTTGATGAAAGCGTTCATAGTCTCGTTATTACGTGAAAATCGTGGCAGATTTCGAGAAACCCGTTCAAAATTACGTATACACGCGTAAAAAGTAACAGTCGAATTTTCTCACATCCTAGATCCGTCGTACGTAAATCTACCGTTTAGAAGAAAAATGTTTGAAATTAAGAGCGTAAACTGCATGTCGTACTCGTATAATCGGGTTTCTTGAAAACGAAACATGGCACGAAAGATTTCTACGCGTGGAAGCGAAATAGAAATTTCGAAGAAGAAAATCGCCTGCGAGATAAAGGCTGAAGGTGCGCGGCAACCAACTCGCGTCGTAATCTTGTTCGTAATTTTAACTTAACATTCTGCCACGGTCAACGTCAACGAAATTGACTTTGTATTCCGCCAGCATCGTCTCCCTGGTCGCTTTCTATCGGACCGCGTAGATTACGTTAGATTAAGTTAAGCGAAGTATTTTTCTCGCTGATGTTTGAAATTCTTGCCTAATCGACGAAGAAGCGCGTTTTTAAATATCATTTTTTATGCAAGAACCGGAAGGAGGGATCGGGATTTCGCAAGAATTTTAAAATTAATATAACGCAAAGAACGCTTCGGTACAGCCGATCGACGACAGTCTTTTTTTTCTTTTCACCGTTGGCTGAACGATCGCGCGCGGGCTAAAACAATCGTTATTTCGTTATCTTTCTCGTAATCTTTGCGTATCTTCGTCGAACGGTTATCTTGGACGAACGAAAATTTCCAAATTTTATCACTACGTAACAAACGTCGTTTCAAGATAAACGGATAGGCGTAAGTCGTTCGAAAACGAATATTTTCGGTCAAAGTAAAAATCATCCGAATCGATGTATTTTCTTCGTCTCCAAGTGTACTTATAAATCTATCAATCCGAGTTTCGCAAAAGTCTGTCGTCCTCGCCGCCCGGGTAGCTTAACCAAGTTTCTAACCGTTGTACATACTTTGAACGGAGTAAATCGTACAGTCGATTTAAGAGTATTATCAAACTAGCGAAATGCAAGGTAATCCGAAGCTTTCCGAACGAAATACGCGGTACACGGACGAAAACGACTCTATCCAAAGTTTCGTAATTTTAACGTAAATCAAGATCTCGTCGAAAAGTGGTATGTTCCTTTTGTCGAGAAAAATTTTCGCGATAGACGATATAAAATCGGTTGGGAAACGCGTCGAGGCCGAAGCACTACGACGCTTCTGGCCAAGAGCAAAGTCTTAGCGAAAGAGAATAACCCGAGGAGAAGAAAAAGGAAAGGCGAACTGGTCGGGGCGAGGGCGAAAGTTGCAGCAGCGTAAGAAGCACATACTCGGTTCCAGACTAAAGTTGCTGCTCGATTTCGCCCCGAAACTCGCGTGCTTTATATCGCAATAAATATCGTGCGGAAACTGGAACGCTTTTTAAGAAATTCTCATCTGGTCTAACCGGCTTGTCTCGTCCTTTAGGCCACTTTAGGGATACCAAACAAGATCGCCGCGAACCGGCCAATTTATCGCGGAATTCTCGACTCGACGCAAAATTTAATACTCGATAAATCCACGGCAACGTTCTTGGAAAGTTTGAACGTTGCGGAAACGGACGTTAGATCAATTTAAAAAAAAAAAAAAAACAAAAACTTGCCAGGATCCGAAGCTCGTGATTTATTACGTAATAACTTCGTTCTATTCGATCTCTATGATCGGAATAATCGAAATTTCTGCGGTACAAAGTGCATCGATCTTATTGGAAGTGTTTCGATTTCCTGTTCTCTTTTAATCCTCGATCGATCAAACGATCGTGGAATCGGTAGTTTGGACGAGATTACCGCTATACCAATTTCTTCGGTTCGACGAGTTTCGAACGAATCCAACGTTTATACCATTTTATGGAGTCAGCTTCTTCTCCGATTCGCAAAACTTTTGTCCCGACAAAAGATACCGATCGATCGCTTATTTCCCTCCGAAGGAATAAAGCGAAAGCGGAAAAGCTGTATTGCGAGAACTACGACGTCGTATTCGCCGAAACGGTGGCGGACAAGCACCGACAAATTCTATATAGCCAAGGAACTCCAACTAAATGCGCTCTTATTAACCTTCGTCGAGTCCTGCCTCTATCTCCGTACCATCGAAGAACGAGCTTTTAGGAACGCGCAAAAATATTTTACTTCCAGAAAAATACGTTAACCGCACTGGCAATAAATTTCGCGTGGCGTATACGCGACGAATAACGCAGTTTGGAGTGCGAATAAACGTTCTTGATAATCCGATTTGCTGGAATTTATTAAACGTTCATCGATATTTTAATCTTCTAACGATATACGTACACAGCTACGGTCCCATAATGCGAAAGTATTTATAATCTATTTATACAGAGATAAGGATAAAACGACCGACCCAATTCTTTTTTAAACCGCGCGTCGGCAAACCAGCTTTCCTTTAATTCGCGCGAAGAAGGATTTCATATTAAAATCGCTCCATCCTTCGCTCTGCAAACAACGTTCCTTTTTTACGCTCCAGGATTATTCATCGCCTCTGATCGATCAACTTATCTACGCTAGCATTTTAACGTCCCTTAAGCTGTTCGAATCAACGTAGAATCGTTCTCAGCGCGGTAAGACAAATCGCTTTCAGTTATTAGAATCGGTTCGGATTTCTGCGCTATTCTCCGCTTGTTCGGCGACGCGTGTTGATATACTCCTCAAAGTGGAACAAATTTCCTGACTCGTAGTTCCTAATAGGAAGAGGAAAAGAAACGGAAACGAGGACGAAGATGGAAACAAACAGCCGGTTGGACAAGCTGGCAGGCAGCAAGGCGAAGGAAGAAAATGAAAAAGCGTAACGGGAATTCGCGTAGCAAGCTCCGCCGCGCGCAAGTAGTTTGCGGTAACACGGTATTATTTTGCTATGCAAACAGGTACGTACGTGACCATGATGTTAACTATGCCATCCTTTTCTCGACGTTATCGGTAGTATGCCGCGACGGACTATTAATCAAGTTTCAGACGGTAATACGATTGTGCCGACAAGAGACGTGCATCCACGTTCGATCACAGTCCTGGCAATTTGCCGATTCTCAGTTTCCACGCACGCGTTTCTTATACATTTACGTTTCTTACGATCGTCACTGTCTCCTCCCTTCTCGGACGGATTAAGTCGCGCACACCGATCCGAAGTTTTAATTATTCTTGCTGAATCCTATAGATTATTAGAAAATATCGTATCGTTATCGTATTAGCGATATTAGAGAATCGATCAGTTGCAAACCGTACATCGTAAACCTTTTTGTCGTCGTTTAGACCGTATCGTTACATCGAAGAACAATAATATCCTCGTCCTATCCTCCTATCCTCCTATCCTCCGCGAAGAACTACTAATCTAAATTCCATCATTCGGTAGAGACACACGGGCGAAAATACGAAGGAAAAACTCGGTGGATTCTTCTAACAGCTGCCAAACTCGATTGGCGCTCTGCCCGATAGTCATCGACCTTGCGTTGTTTTCTAGCATCGTGTCGTTGCCCGTTCGGGTGCCAGTTTTGCATTTTTGTTGCAAAGACTTGTAAGGAACGATAACGTATAACCAGTTAGTCTCGGGATTTTCGTGCCCCTCGTCTTCGGTAGTCGAAGGTATGATAAATTCGGCATTTCCGAAGAATCAATTAAAAACGAGATACGCGTCACGATTCGCAGAGTCGGTGGTTATATCTAAAAGGAAAAGTCCTCGCTGTGAAAAATCTTCCACGGTCTAAAGACGTATGCACGCTGCCAGAGAAAGTGAAATAAACAGCCAACGGAGGAACGAGGGCTGACATACCGTTTTGGCAGCCCCCTGTAACCTTGAACGCAACGAAAGAAACGCTAAAAACGTATGAAGTAAAAAGTATTCGCGATGCTGTAGATTCTGGATTCTAGATAGACTGGCGGCCGCGAACCGCGCGCGACCTTTGGTCCTACTTGGTTCGCAGAGGAACAAAAAAACCACCATCCCCGTATCTATCTGACTCCTACGCTTCGCAACTTTATTCGGTGAGAGTCGGTTACTAAAACCTTATAGTTTCACCAACATTTTCTTCGCTCTGAACGTTACACGCGATCGCGATGGACAAACCGGCAGGTTGTGCGCGACGCACGACGCGGGGAAGAAATTCGTCAGCCCTGATTCTACAAGTATAGCGGCGAGAGACGTTTCAAGAAGATTTTATTCGACATTTAGATTCAGAGGAATTTTCGTTGAATTCTGTATCGTTCTGCGGTTACACGTGGCGCGATGGTTCGCTTCGCACGACCGCAACGGTCCAGCTCCTCGACCGAACTCGCGAAACCGAGGAGCGGTTCTCGAATCGACAGTTGTCGGATCGGAGCTAATTTCGCTTGAAAAAATGAAGCAAAGTCGATCGGTTGTTCGCCGATTCGTCCCGTGCGACTTTGCCGCTACGTGGGATGCCAGAGAGTCCTTAACTAGGATATTTTTAAAGTGGCAAAGTTGCAAGGTTGCGGTTAGTAGAGTCGAGCTTGTACCTCGCTATTGTCCTCCTTGGGTCTAGAAGACAGCGTCGACAGGCTGGCGTCGATAGCGCTTGACTCGATAAACAAACGTTTTCGTCGAAGGACGGAACGCTTGCGTCAACGTTCGATCGAGCCAGTCTTGCAACAACACATACGGAATGGTCTTTCGACAACGGTCGGTGCGAGTCGATCGTTCGATCGCTCAAACAAATAGTTGGGCGTACAAATAGCCCGGCAAATGGACAGCGACGTTCATAGTTCACCGTTCGGGACTAAACGCGCGTTCGATCGCCCATCGGTTCGTTGTTCGCGTTCGTCGGTTGCCCAAAATTAATTCCGGCGGCAACGTTGGCAAAAAAAATCGCGCATCGCTATAGTTAACTTGGAATTTGGCACATGCCCGGGAAATTCGAGCGATTCGCAGAGGTGTGGAGACGTCGCAGATGGCCAAGGGTAGGACATAGGCTGCTGTTCGTAAACGTTAGGAAAACCGCTGATCTTACACAGGGCGTAATTCCATCGAGCATATTTTACGCGTATCGGTGATAAAATTCGCTAGTCGGCAAAAATTTGGTTCTCGTTCGTGGAATTTGCTTGTTTACGGAATACGTGGAACCAAAGAGTACGATATGTATGCGATATAAATGAACGATATAAATGCGAAAATTGGTCGTAATGGAACAGCGATCTGGAAAGGAAATGTTACTTCGTTATCTCTATATATATCCCGTCAAAGGGCGGAACGACGTATTTTTCGAAAGGAATAGACAGCATGATTGGACCTACGTAGCTCTAATTAAGGATCGACTCTGATCCCAAGCGTTTCGATTTGCTCGTTACGTAAGACGTAAGCGATCGCTGTATCGCTTTGATCCGGCGGCGAAACACAAGCCCGATGCTCCTTTCGTTTCGTAGGAATTTAACGCAACCGCGAATAATTTTCCTGAAACTTCTTTGACGAAGCATCGTTTTGTACGCGCTAACTTCGTAATAATTAAAGGAGTAACGATCGAGGTCACTATGCCGTAATTAATAAACTGTCTCGTGCACCAAACTGATGCATCGGTAAACGACGGGAATAGTTTCCACGAAGCGAGAAAATTTTTGCGCGTAAATTAACCCTGTACGTATTTATGTTATTAACCGGAGTTGGCCGCTTTTCTTCGCCGTTCCGCAGCAGGCATATTTGACGAACAAGATACTCGTGTAGTCGCGATATACCTACGTAGCTCGTCTATATTTACTCCTCACTTTGGTACGAACTGTTGTCAATTAGTAAAATTAGTTTGTCGAACGCGTAAATTACGGTTTTAAACGAAATAGCATATTTTCTCTTTCGCAACGAAACGTGACAAGCGGAAGATTAAAATGAAAAAAGAGGACGAAATAAACGAAGATAGGAAAGAAAGTCGTCTCCTCGCGAGCGATTAATTCGATAATAATTCGATAATTGACGATAATTAATAAGTAAGTACGTTGTAAATAAATTTCAATGCTTCGACTAGAAAAAGGTGCAATTTGTATATAGTTACTACGCTCTGTATTTTCTTTAAATTGTTTCCGATAAACGATAACAAAGGAAATATTTTTGTACTGTTAATGCTAGACAAAGTGGAAGATTGCTTTTAGATAGCAAAGCCTTATGAAATTTGTTAAGAAATACGTTAATACGTGAAATAAATTACGATACAGTATAGTGGTGCTACGAGTAACAAAGATTACATGGAACATCGATTATGTTCTCTGACGGTGTAAAGCGTAAACTACGCGCATTTTGTCCGGTAAACTCATTACCTACACTATTTTTTATGAAATTAATCATATTATTAGTAATTATATTATTGGTAATTATATTTATATCTATACTTATGTAATGTAATATGTATATTTCACATCGTATTAGAACGGCAAAATATTGAAATTAATAATTAAACG
Organism: Bombus impatiens; assembly: GCF_000188095.3. Classification (NCBI taxonomy): domain Eukaryota; kingdom Metazoa; phylum Arthropoda; class Insecta; order Hymenoptera; family Apidae; genus Bombus; species Bombus impatiens. Next base: position 1,811,169 of record NT_176483.1, read on the forward strand.
AGGAATGTTTGATTTTGTAGTAACACGCCAACGTTAAAACGCGTAACATCTAAATTATTAAATGCTTTAATGCATTTTCGGTTCGCGAAACGCGTGTGACACGGCGGAAATCAATACCACCGGACCTACGATTTTCGACGATTGGAGTTTGGTGTTTAGAGTTTAGAGTTTAAACCGCCGCAATGAAACTGGCAGAGATTACAATGGAAAGAAGTTTGGACGCGCGTCTATACGTTGCTAATAGCGATCAATCCCTTTTAGCGACATCGCAACACTCGACAATGTCACGTCCAACTTCGCTCGCAGAATTTTGCATATTTCATCGAAGCATTCGACAAAATGGACAGATGTCTGGTCGAACGCGAGTCCTATGTCGCTCGGCAGTTATTTTATTCGCATCGAACGGTGCAGCGTATCGCGAATCGCGTTACAGGCAAGGAACGCGCAAAGTAATTTTCGTTGTCGTTTTCAAAGTTGAAAATAAATTTTACCATCTTCCGTTTTATACGATATAGGCACTAGCTTCCTACATTCTATCCTTTTATCCGTTTATGTCGCATCCATGTACGTAGAAACACGCGAAAATTAATCGAATTTACCACGAACGTTTTATTTTTAAAGCGAAACTACGTTTTACTTCGTTTGCTCTGAAATATATTCTAGAAACACGGCTCCGTCGGTGAAATACGGCCCCTTTCGAGAGAAGAATTACTCAAATTGCGAAGTAGCACGAGAAACTAGAAGAAACCCGCGATTGTTCCAAAGATCTCAAGAATCGCAAAGAAAACAAACGAAAAGGAGCGTGCGACTATTACACGCTGAGAACGTCTCATCGTGGAAAAAGCTTCTGATTCGGAACGCGCCCACTCGTGAAATTTCCAAACTTCTTACTACTTTCGTAACTTGGAAAATTTCCGCAGCGAATTCGCGAGTCTATGCTGTCGTTGAAACGGAAGCAAAGGACGTGTCGCCTATTTTGCTGGAACGTTACAAACAAACCAGTTTAGGATTTCATAGCTCGGGATTAGGATCGCGTTCGCGAGAATTAAGCGAGACATTGGCAAAGCATCCAAAACCATTTAAACGAGCAAACGAGATCATTCTCGAACGAGTTCGACAAATATTTACGTACAAAATTCTTCTCCGTTCGAAAGTCTCGAGATACCTTTTATTACTAACAACGCGATACGTAGATTATGAAATTTACGATGCATGCATTTTTTTATTTCTTTTACTAAAATTAACGTACCGATATTTTCCTTCTTCGCGTAAAACCCAATATAACGCGTCGAATTACGTAATCTCTCGATCGCTGTTCAATTCGTTACGGTTTCGTAGAAAATATAATAATTGTTCCAAGATTTTCGAACTATAGCGGATATCGACGCAATTTATATCGCTTGTTTAACACGCAAAAGAACACGTAACGTCCCATATAACGTCCAAAGCGCGAGGTTCTGACAAAAACGATTCGTTTAACCACTCACGCGTTAATATATGGGTGTGGAAAATCAATAAAGATATCACTCGCACGCTTGATATACTTTTTCTCTTTCGTATTAGAAAGTATTCCTCGCGTATTAGATTTTCTGCAGAGACTGACAAAATTTCCCTACTTTCCTTATCTATAATCTTATCTGCTTATTACGTTATTCATACGATGCACGATTCAAAGTAACGTATTTTAATATTTTTCGATGTATCGTGGAATACATTTTCTTCGTTAAAAATAAAATGACATCTTATCGCGAGTATGTACGCGCGTACTTTATCGCGCATGTGCGTACGCGAGCGTTACGCACTTACGCTTCAACTTCTGCACGGTCTTCGTATTCGCGGTATTTCTATTTTAAAATCATCGAACGACTGATTATACGTACATTTGGGTGTAAATTCTAGGGCCAAGAAGAAACATATTTTAATCCATCTTTTTAGTTCGCCGAAAGTCCGTTTGATTCGCCTAGCTACAATTTTTTTTAGATTAAACGACGCGTAGGACGCGTAAACGATACGAATAAACCGAATCTATCGCATCGAATCGATTACGTAACCAAACGTGGAAAATAAATCTGTTGTATAACGAGTAATTATGTATAAAGAAAATATATGGAATAGATAGGACGGTAAGGAAAGTAGGTAATTAACTTATCCACTATTATTCCGTGCGTTCATAATGAAATCACTTTGATGTTGGCTTTAATTAATAAACGAGACTGTTATGTACGAGCTTGCACATCTGGGATGCATTACTCGAACTGCAACGTAAGCTTGTTCAGGCAAAGTCGCTTAAACGAACGCAAAACTGCGTTGTATTCGGGCGAATGGTCAAATGTTGTTAACGATAGTTGAACGAGAAGTTTCGTGATAACACTACATCTAGACGGGTTCTATTCTAGGCAGATAATAAAATGTTTGTTTAGTACAATAATAATAATAATAACGATAACAACGTATTCATTTCGAACGAAATTCATTTTCGTCACGACTGAAATTGAATTTCAGGTGTCGAACGTCATATCGATATCAAAGATGCAAATCCTTATCGCGGAACGTTCAAGCGACGTACGTATATCCTTGCCGTTTTTCGCATACAGCGAGGTATAAAATACAAGTTACGCGTCGCGTAACGCTTTCGCGATAATCACCTCCTCGTCGAAGGAATCTGTTCGGCAATTTTCGATTTTTCTTTCGTAGAAAATAAAACAAGGGACTCGGCGTTGGCACGACGACATCTGTTCGACGGTTTATAAATATAGTTAGGAGTGGACGGTTTGCGAATACAGGGTAAAATTAATAAATTAAAACACGACTTTCTAAAAATTCGCCTGCTATTGCGTGCCTAAAGAGCCGTGTAGTTGACAGTGCTTTAAGAGCGGCCGCAGGTTGATGTTGGCAAGATCGATAATGCGAACATGTGTACCACGAGATTACAGTATGTACACATCCGTATACCTGCCGAAAGAACCGAATCGCAAAATTACCAGCTGTTTTCCAATAAATACGTAGAGTGGAAATTATCGACGTAACCGAATATCGGATTAACAACGAGATAAAGTGCGTGTACGCGTTTAAATTGTTGACGACAAAACGTTCGAAGAAACGCGTACTATGTAAAACGTCGCTGACACCAACGACCGACAATGCCACGTACTCGAATAAAAGAAGCGACGAAACGAGACGAGAGGAGATTTTTGATCGCGTAGAAAATACGTATGCTTCCCTTTCGCTAATCGATCTTTTCTCTTTGTAAAGTTTATTCGTTACGAGATTCAAGTATAATCGTGAAATTTTCTTTCTCAAATTTGTCACAACGTTGAAAATTCCACAATTCGAAAGCACTTCGTTTCGACTATCTATCGCACGGCAGTGACGCAACTTTTGTTTAATTGAAACATCTATCGAGCTTATCGAGAAGTATGTGTTTGTTTAAGAAAAAGGCGAGTTGGTCGTTCGCATTATGTTTATGATGGATGATAAGAGAGACGAAAGATGGACAAGACAGGTAGGGCTTTGTATTCTGTATTTCGTTCGTTCTCTTCCCCGTCTATAAACCACATTATCCCCATGGGAAGTGCGCGCCCTTCGCAATCAGTTTCAGGACGTTCGGGGCTAAGTTATATCGACAATCTCTCCCACCTTCTTTTCGTGACCTCTTCTTTACGAAGGTAGATATAAATCGTGATAAAAGTTTGGAGTATGCTTAAACAACGAAGCGAAATACGTACGCGTATACTCGATCGATGGCGTCAACAACGTATAAAGTCTTTGCGCGATTTAGCCGTTTTATTTTAACGATAATAAAAGTATTCGAATATTCGTTTGTTTTTTGGAAGGATGTAATTCGATTAGAAAATGACGCGTAATTGTACGTGAAACGACTTCGTTCTAGACGATCGTCGCGACCGCGTCGAAGCGTATTTGTACAAATATAGAAAAAAGAACGAGAAGAAAGTATCGATGGAGAAAAAGCAAAGAATACGTACCCGTGTTTGGTTGATTTTAAGTAGACACGTATTTTCACTACAGTTTTTTCAACAACGCAGCATGTATCGCAACTATCGACTCTGTACGAGGTATCGCGTAACTGGCGTAAAGAGGAAAAGAAACGAAACGCTACGAAATCGTAAAATGAAACATTTTCAATGGATACTCGTTTTTTGAGAAAATCGAGATTTACGACCTGTTAACTTTTTACGCGAACGGTCGAATATTTGTGTAATTCTTTTCCTATTTACTTCACGTACTTTGTACTTTGATATTTGTAAACGTTAACGATATTATCGTTTAACAAGTTGTTACATATTACGTATTAATATCGCTAGCGCGTAAACTATAAATACGCGGGCGCGAAATGAAACTATTTCCGCGTTCGGTATTACGTATTTCTTTTGAAATTACATCGTGCTTGAAATCCAAGAGTCGAATAAGAACGCATTCTATATTTCGAACTCGTTTCCGTGTAGTTCCCGATTATTCCGTCACTTACGTACATAGTCACTGATCTACAAAAACATCTAGATAAGATAATCTGAAACACGTAGAACGTCTTTTCGATAAACAAATCCAATGTGACGTTGGTTTTAAGCGAGAAGAGCGCATTTCGTATTACGCTTGTGATAAATAAAACACGTTGATGCAACGTCTGTACATTTCAAAATATCTTTTTTTTTCTTTTTCAAAATACGTATTACGGGTGGGCGATATTAGGAGCGTGTTCTTTTCTCAGACCTCTATAAAGGTCTGAGATGCACGACGTGGCATCGTATCGCCGATAGCCGGAACCATAAACGCGTCATCGCATCAGGATTTAGGCCTCTTTTCCACTCGCGACTAACGTAAGTCACGCGCGACTTCGTATAAAAGAGACGTCACCTCGCAACGTTCGCGAGATCCGCATCTGCCGAGATCGACGATACGCGTATACGATCAGCGTCTTCTAATTTAAGAATCGAAGAAATTAGTCGTTCGAAGAGTCGTATAAAATCGTTCGTCGCGTAAGACGACAGAGGCCATCGTTTAAAAGCAGCGCGGTGTAATCGCGAAAGTATCGCAGTGGAATTTGGTAAACTCGGGATTTACGACTTCGAGTTACGTAAAAAGCGTAGCGTTGGAAAAATGAAACGCGCAAGTGTATTAATAAAAGCAGACGCTCTTGGAGCATCGCTTATACTTCGTATCACGTATAATTCGTTCTAATTCGTTCATTTATGTAACTAAGAGTACGTAGTATCCGAACGTTCGGTATTCTCGACCGACAAGACGCGTGATCGCGTTTAAGAACATGGCAAATATCGAAGAGTTACGCGGATAACCAACGCTGTATGCCTCTACTAGCTGGAGCATCGTTTCTGTGCCACGATTCCTCGCATTTTCCACCGAAACTATGGGAAAACGTTCGCTTCCTCGTTCTCCGATTTATCGTCGCCTACTTCGCCCTTTCTCGTTAACACCGAACTCGCGCGTAACGTATATAAGTCTTTTTAATTGCTCGCACGAAACGTCGAGAGCGAAATTCTTCGTTCGCTGAAAAACGAATCTACGTTCGTTCTCCGTATACCTCGGAAAGTTCTGAATTCTTTGATAATGGAGAGCGTGACCCAGAAAATACGACACCGACGCGAGGCGTCTCGTGTGCGCAACGTGCACGTACACGCGACGTACAGCGACAGGCGAGCACACACGCGTACCGATACAACGTCCTACGAGAAATGCAATTGCACCGCGTATACGATGCATTCATGCCACGCGTACATAACGGTACGCCCAAAAGGACACCGATCCGTGCTTTGTAACGTTACCCTCGATACTTATAAAGCCGGTGAATCCATTGGAACGATTTAGTACGGACAATAGCTCACTCACGGTGGAATCGCGTTCGATATGTCGGTAACGGTATGCGAGAGGCAGCGAGTTCGCGTCAAAGGGTTAGAGAGAAATAGAACGTTAGCAAATGTAAACGAGATGAGAGGCAAACGATATGAGAGCAGATTGCGAGCGATAGTCGGACGAATGAAACAGAGAGGAGAGAGAAAGAGAGAGAGAGAGAGAGGACAATTGACGAGTTAATAGCAAATTGACCGTCGATTTATCCAGGAACTAAATTTGCATATTGTATATAGCAAATTATAGAATAGGAACGACTTTATCGCCTACGCGCGCGTCTTTAGCTTCTAATTTAGACAAAAATAGAAACTCGAGACCTGGAACTCCAGTTAGCAGATTTTCCGACCAGACCTGTGATCCTAGCGCCAAAGAGAGAAAGAAAAGATACTTTCCAACCACCGGAGATACTTTTCGACAGCGAGATCGAAGAAATCAGTTTATATTCGCGTTTCAATCAAACACGTTCAAACACTCGCTGTATCGATAGCTGCGTTCGATTATTAGTTCCTATCTACATATATGTTGATATTATATATGTACGTAAGTACGCGCGAAGCGCAACACCCTGCGAAGACGTATTTCAATAGTCCAGGAAATGGGATACGGTCTCGAAAGGTAAAACGTCCGACTAACAACGAAACTGCGTGCGATTTCTGCGTCGTTTACCGATAAACCGTTTGCACCGAAGGTCCTGCGATCTGCGTCTCCCAGGATCCTTCGGAGCGCAGGAGCAAGAACAGCGAGGAGGGCACGTAGGAACGAGCAGTTTGTCGCGTAGCCGTAACTTTGATATCGCGAGCAAAACAGCAAGAGGAAGTTAAAAAAGCATTGCCTTTGTCGCAGCTATCAGCGAATGCAAACGTGTTTTCACAGAGAGACGAAAGTTGTTCTCGATATAACGCGAAGCAAACAATCGGAAACTTGCTTTTCTCGCGTTACGATACGTAGGCACGTTTCCTACGCTTATTGTTCGGCGCATCGTAAATTTCGATCGAGTCGACCGATCGATAGGCCGGTTCGCGTTTCAAACGATTTATAAACCCTTACAATTAGTCCGTGCAACGTGTTCCGTGTATCGCGTTTCTATCCACGTTTTCTTGCGTGCGACGATCCGAGAGATTTTCCTAGGAAATTATCAAATTTATCGTACTCGGAGGACAATTTTTATTCGCGGAACGTGTTTATAGAGGCGTTATTACGTATTAGAAGAATCTGCTCTCGAGCGGTACTTTTGTACGCTCTCGAGCGAATAATTAAGAAAAATTAATTTACTTCGTTGTTTTCGCTGCACAGATTGCGCAACAGACTTTTCAAATACAACGATTAAAGCTTTCGAACTTGCTTTCTACGGAGAACCGTTTAACGATCTTTGTAAACAAATTTCCCCGATACGTACGTATATGGTCCTTTTAAAAGCCTTTTCCATCCCTTAACAATTTACGATTCACTTTACGATTTAACGATTTTCTCTTCCTATCGAGTAATTCTCGTTCGATTCATCTTCAAACTTTACGACGATGAAAAAGCTGTCCTTCGTTGAACCGTGTTAATACGTACATACGTATAAAAAGCGACATGTACGTTCGTGTAATAAGATATTCGAATAAAAATATACCGCGCGAAAGTTTCTCATCGACGTCCCTTTACAGGAAAATTTCTTCCTAAAGCATTCCATTTTTCATTTCGTCTAAACCATTTCTCATGCCGTCGAAGATACACTCGAGACAATTCGGTATTGGAAAGAAATGGCGAGGAAAAATATAAAGCCGCTATATCTCTCCTATCCTCGAAGGATATCTAGAATTTTCACACCGTACGAACGAATTGAACTTTTCGAAATTATACCGACGACCGTCGTTCAAATAATTTATGTAAATCCTTCGAGAAAAGCCGAAATCAAGCCAATGTCGGAAAAATTCCGATATTTCTCGGAAGAATTTACTTTGCGGAAAACCGAAGCAACGATATTTGTATTTCCAATGATTCGTGTTGTTACGAATGCAAATATCGTTATCGTTTAAAAGAGAAATTTTCATTTCCAGTTAAGAGAATAACTAAGCTCTGCTACAGATTTTATTATAGTTAAATACTGCAAGTTTTACGCTAATATCCAGACGTTATCCAAATATTCGTTATTTTTCGATAAACATCGTTACGTACGTACTGCGAGCAACGTTATTATACGGAAGTAAATACATTTCACTCGATAGGGAATTTATATTAATCGCTTGCATTTAATTAGATATTTAATACATCTGTACAATTTGTATATGTGACGATATTTATATAGGAAGAGGAAACGATTTCGTAAAATACGATTAAAATATTACAAAACCGTTGAAATCGACTCGTTCGATTCTTTTCTTGCGTAACTCTTTAAAAGAAAAGTTACGCGTTTCTACTAAATGCAACTTTTAAAAGCGAACAAGTTGGTATTTTCAAAAATTGTTCGTCTCGCTGCTATAACGAAATAAACCGATAAAAATTCTCGTTAGGATTAATCCGTGTTGTACGAAACTCGAGTAAATCCGGAAGGGAGTTGGACGCGCTTCGGTTTCTCCGATCAATTTCTCACCGATCTACTTTCTCTTTTCCATCTTTGTTCCCACGCAATCACATCGATACGCCAACTCGCATCGATTCGATCGCTATGCGCGATAATCGAACCAAATAATCCAACGATTTATGATTAAACGCGCGGTAAAACTAATCGTAATCGTTAGCAGCACACCGATACGTTATTTGTAATTTTACTATGCATCGAGCGTGTTTCAACCGACGTTTATCGTTACATTTACCTACGTGGATTTAGCGATAGATCAGCTTTTTTACGCGTGACGTGTTTATTTGTCGTTGAAACGTGCATAATAGACGAAGCAGTAATCGGCATTGTTTAACTATTCGCTACCGCATCGATGTCGCAATTTTCAATCGAATTCGTATTAACCGACAACCGTAATTCATTCCATAAAACTTGTACGATATTCCACTTGCAACTGTATTTCGCGTCGATTCGACCGACCGTTTATCAAATTAGCATTGAAACGCAGCCGAAAAACGACGTTCGGTGGTGCGACACTTGGAAAAATAAAAATTTCACGCACAGGTAAATCGTGTATAAAAGTTGGTAAAACGTAGCGAAGCGTATGAAGCGAGAATATGCTTGCTTATTGCTCTATGTTCGAAGTAGAGTCGAAGACGCGAAGGAAACTTTTCATAGAAAATATTATCGTTCGAATCATAGTTATCGTCTGTTTTCAACAGCTTCGTACGTCGTTTTTAAATTCTTTTTCGCGACGAGTTACACATATCGAAACTTCCATGTTCGACATACGAAGTGGAACGTGTTTCCAACTCTCTCGTATATCTGACCTTATAATATATCACGAAGTGATCTGTAAACGATAAACGATTTTTCGAAAGACGTTTCGTTCGATAATTTAAATACAAAAATTAGCCGAGCGTAGAATTTTGCACGCCTTCTTAAGTTTTTTCCGTTACATTAAGTATCGGTTGATTAACAATGTTTAATAACGGTTCGTTGAAAAAGTTGATTGAATTTTACACAATGAACGGAATAATTCTTCCTATTCGTTATTCCGACGGTAATTTTTCCAATAGCCCAACTTTACACGGCTCTGTGTATTCTGAAAACTAAACTTTTACGTTTGATTCGAGTTAAGCGTACAGTATTTAGCGTAACTTGGACTACAGCGCGTAAATGGTTCGAAGCAGTAGTCGGAGTTATCTTGCGAATTTCGTGCTGCGAAAAGCGTATCCTGCGTTTCGTAGAAAATAATTAAGAGCGGTAGAGTATTCTTTCTAAGATTAACGTTACACGTGTACTTTCTATATGAGAAATTGAGTTTATTTAACGCGTAGGATAAATTTACGCAACGCATATACATTTCGGCATAACTTTAGCTACGTTTACTTCGTATCGGAATTTTCACCTATTTTTTTAACATTCGATGTACCATATCGATGTAACTTTGCGATAACAACGAATATCGATTAAAATATTTCTCTTTTTCTACGATCGTTCGTAAATCGGCTCTAGTAGATAAATAAAAAAACACGTCGTTTCCGTTTGGCCCGAAGCAGAAACCTATATACAAATTTTTATCTCCTCGACTAAATATCAATTTGACGAATGAAAACCAACAAAAATCATAGGAAAAATGTTCCGAGAGAGAGGGAGGGAGAGAGAGAGAGAGAGAGAGAGAGAGAGAGAAACAGAGCGGATGTTACGTTTACGTAATATGATAAAACAGGTGTCTGCGTGGGAGGTATAAAAGAGCAATACAGTTTATAAACGTAGGATCGAGTCTCTTTATATTTAACTCGATCCTAACAACGTAAAAATAATGTATTTAAATGAACATGTTTGAACTTTTTCGCCCTTTAACGATAATAAATTTCAAGCCGTTAGACGATTACGTTTGAATACAAAATAGGGATCGATAAAAAACCGAAAAAATATTTTTTATTGGTTTTAGAAGCTCTCACTGCTCCGTCCACTTATCGTGTCCTGGCAAATTAATTTTCGATGATTTTTCGTTCGCGTCGTATGGACTCGGAATTAACAATTACAATTATCAATTTACGTATCACAATCATCGTATAAGATTTTTTAGGAATCTCGTTATTGGTACAAAAAATATCATAAAATGCGAAAGACCGTTTGTAAAGGTAGCGAGTAAGAAAACGAATAATCGATACTTGTAGGAATACGAAGCATCTTCTTCGGGAGAAAGGTATAGGCTCGTACAAGAAAAATAACTAGAAAAATCAGACGCGAAAGGACGTGGGTTGGTGGAGTTTCTTACGCTCTCCTCCGTGACCGCGAGGAAGAATGACTATCTCTCGCGGCTCACGGTTTCGAATCCCAACAGGGCAGCCGACCTGATTGCCTTTCTAGCCTCTTTCCTTTTGCACTTGCAATTCTCTGCCAACAACTTGGAAAATTGTCCGTCGAACACGTTGAAACTACCTACGATATTCCAGTACCGATTCGATCAACCATCGATCGGTCAGCGGGTGTTCGTTTTTCGGAAGAACAAACGTATGTTCGCGATACCGCTGATCGTTGCTGTTTTCCATCTTTTCGATATCTAGTAAGAACTAAATTGAACTACTCCGAATGAAGCGGAAGAACGGCTGAAATTACCAAACGGAATGTTTCTCGTCGCGGTAGTCGTCCCTTAAACCGATTCGTTCGTTTTCCACGTTCGTTTGCCCGTATTAAAGCTAGATTCGTAATACCGAGGAATATCGATTTCATTTCGCCGATATAACGTTACAACTTACCTCTAGATGACTTACGACTGGCAGCGTTTGCGTACAACGATCTTTCAGCCCTCACGAGCACACCATTTTCACACACCACTTTACGTCCTTCGACGATTCTATTCACCGGTATAAAAGCGTAAGGTTACGCGTAAACGAATTATTATTCAGCGGGACGAACGACTCTCGCGTCTTATTAAACGATCCATCGCTGAAAATTTTCAACAACCTGCGCGAACATCGCGTTCTTCGAGTACAAATAATTCAGTTTTTTCTTTTCTTCTAAAAATGCCTCGTCGCTTCCCAACGAGTAAGTAGATATATTTCAGCCGAGACAGCTGCTAAGTTGCTCCTCCAGAAAAAGAAAATTGATTAAAACGCTCCGAAACAGAAAATAATTTTATCCTCCCTTTATCCAAACGGCCGCTCGAGAATCGGAGAAAAATCGTTTCTTTTTATGAAATTTCCTTAGAACGGCAACTTATTGGAACGTTTGGGAAAATATGTATCAGCGAAGACGGACAGCTGGAGGACAGCTGCGAGGAAACGAAAAAACCTGGCATCCCTTTTCTTCCTTTCGCGTATAAATCACCATAAATTACGTAACAAATTACCTACATATAGAATCTGGCGATCCTGATCGCGAGACACGCGTCTTTGACACGAGACATCGCACGCGCGTTTCCTCCGACGATATCAAACGTACGTTTCTCTTCGCGAATATTCGGACATCTTCCAATTTCATGAAAAACTCGATAATCGACTCGAGCTATTGGCAATACGATCGATCGGTCGGAATCGTGGACGCGACACGCCGATTCGGCACAGCCATTTGATTCACCGGTGACGGAGAAGAAAGAATACGCTTTCCGGACAAGCCGATACAAAGTTCGCGTCGATGCTCCGACTTTAACGCTGCTCCCCTCTATTTCTTCTACGTCCAGGCGTTATTATTTAACGTCACAGACCGAGAATCGGAGTCAGTTCGTAACAGCGAAACACAGAAAACGGTAAAAGCACACGATTCCCTGACACTTGCGAAGAGCAACGCGGTAACTCGGATCGTAAAATATTCCACCGTTCGATGGTCACAGCGTCGTAATGGGCGAAACGGCGCTCTCGCGTCACGAGGTTGTCGCGAGAGCATTCGCAAAATTCGAGATCGATCAACGTAAAAAAGCACGGCACGACTCATCCAGCCAACATACGTATCCGTCTACTTTTAAAGATGGTTTCCTGGCTCTCGCGTAAGCTTCCAAGTATAAGCAAGTACATGCATACATACGTACGTACGTACGCGCGCGCCGCGTCCCAACTCGCACGAGTTTCAATGGATCCTGTTTTCCTCAAATTTTCCTTTCTTCGTATTTTCTCCGTATTTTCTTCGTATTTTCTTCGTATTTTCTTCCACCCTATCTTTATATCTCTTTACTTTCGTTCCTCTATTTTAAGTTCTTGTATAAACACGGCGATTTTTACTGCGCCCGATTCTTTCACCGCTACGCTAAATTACGCTTTCGAGTTCATAATCGCATGTTAATACACCGTTTTTATTATCGTCTTCGTCGACCTGTTTAGATCGTGGCATCAGTGTTAAAAATGGCGTTTTTGTTCCAGATATTTATAGCGCACGGTAAGATCTCATCTTCGTATCTCCTATTCTCTTTTCACTTTCCTTTCAATTTTAAACATCCATTCCATATTTGATTTTCGATATTTATGCAAATTCGTATTCCCTACGAATACGGAAAAGTGCGCAGACCTAAGCAGACATTTATTTTGTATTCGTTATTTTGCTCGTTAAATACAACCTTTCGATACGTTGAATATCTTTTTGTCCTTAAATAACGCGATAAAATCCATTATTCGATTTCTTGGCCGTTAAAAGTCGAATGGAATCATTAAGGAAAAATCTTTGAAAACTGAAACGCGGAATATTCGAGCTTATACTTGCAAAGATATTCGAGCGTAAGAGATAAGCCGTATAACACGAATATTCCTATTGCCCATTTTGCAACGTTCTTTCTGGAGATAGAACTAAAAAAACGTAAACGAGCGATTTTATATAACGTAAATTTTACGCTACAAAATTTTTACGTTATAAAAATCGTCGTATCGAACGAGCAAAGTACAAATACGCAGTACACGCAGATCGTAGATAATACGACGGCAGTATCGGTGCGTTTGATTTGTACGCGATAGCTATAATAAATCTATGGAATGTTCGATAACAGCGCATTCTGCGAATACCAGCAGGCGCAGCAAGACAAAATCTACGAATCAAAGCGACGCTTGCTTTCGAACAACGAAGAAAGAAGTTACCCGATTACTGTGGACCGAAGAACAATTTCTGTACAACACGGTGCGTATCGTTGATCCAGCGTTCAACGTTTTATTTATTTGCCAGCGATGCTATAAATTCCGTGGAACGTTACGAATATAATACGAGTTAATTAATTTTAATCAACAGTTTGAGGCAAAGAAACGACCAAAGCTTTATCGTTTGAATAGCTTTACGTCGTATCTCCTATTCGCTGTCGATGTATGCATCGAAACTTTTTTTCTCCGCGAACAATTTAATTTGCTTTAAACGTTTTCACGAGCTGATACGAAAGTTGGCGTTTGAGCAACCGATTCCAATCGTATAAAAGTATTCCGAACGAGTCGTTTATCGTCGGGTCGGTTAATTTACGAATTAAGTTGTAACATCGATGAGACGCTTTTAATTCGACGCACGAAGCAACGAGGGTTTAAATAGCAAATATATAAAGTGGTACAATATACGGTAAAGTATACCGTTACCATACCCTTTAATAAAAAATTTACGCTTGGAACCGTTTGCAAACTGACCGATTGTGAATTCGTACACTTTGATCAAATTCAAACGTCGTGGTCTGAAACCAGTTTCTACGCAAATATCTTATGAAATATGCGAAAAGTGACTTTTTGTAATTTCGAAGAGACGCTGTTAAGGAGCTATCGCGATAATTTAAATGCACCCGTGCCGAATATTCTAGACTGCCTCGCTTTCCCCTCGAGTCAAATTTACGACGCCGGTCGAAAGTGTAAGCGGATAAGTTTTATCGAAAAATTCATAAAAGTTTCGTGGACAATGCGATATTGGAACGAACGGCGAATATCCGAGTGGCGAGAACATAATAGCTGCCACAGTTATAAATAGCGTGCGCCTTTCATGACGCAGCTACGCAAAATTGAAACGAAAAGTGCACACTTGCAAATTGTTCGTTTCATGGCCTTAAATCGAAACGCAACAAACTTCGTACGCTCTTGTTTGCGTGGAAGCGTTTTCGAACGAAACTACTATGCCCAAACGAACAACATCCTACTATGATCGTTGTGCGATGAAACGTGTAGCGCGTGAAAAGGGAATTCGTCGTTATACAAACGTAACTCTGCTGCTAAAAGTTCCAACACTCGCTGAAAAGTAATAAAAAAAAAAGAACAAAAAACTATACGGTTGTCGCGTAAGGGTACCATAATGCATAGTATATCATATACCGCACACGATGTGACATCGACGACGTTATGCGTATAGCACGTACAGACGTACCGAACATGGTAGTACATCGTAAAAGAAAAGAAGAAACGATAAATAAGAGAAAAATGTTACTGAATCTTACGAATGTAAAGATCATTCGTATCTCATAACGGAGACGTCCAATGGATTTAAAAAAGAAGGAAAGAAAAAAATATACATAGTCGTCGAACGAGGTTCTTTCTTCTTCCTGGAAGTCGGCGCAACAACGCACAGAAAAATATGATATATCCAAGACACGGTACTCGTTATGATATTTAATAGGTGAGGTAAATTTTTGCTCCAGTTCTATCTCTTTCGTCGTATCCTTAATTAATAACGTCGTTTAATAAGAAAAAAGAGACCAGTCGTTGACGGTATACGGTAGAAATTCGACTTTGATTTTCTTCAGAAAACTAAGAAAATGTAAAAGATCGACAGACACGAGTTATAGGTTTGACGAGTGAATTTATTAACGAAGAATACCTTGCGTTAGTATATCGGAAATATCGGATGATGTGACGCGATAGCCATTCATAATTTCCGGCTGGGTCTGGGAAATTTCTGGTTCCTTCGATAGTATAGAGCGGGAATTCCGCTCGTACAGTTTGGAATTTCCCATTGTTTTTGATTCAATTCCATTAAACTCGGCGAAAAACCGCAAATTCGAAAATCGATCGTTGCGCGGCTTCGAGGCGAATGTTCGGGCATCCAGCTCGTTCCGTTTACTTGCGCAATTTCCTCCTATGATGCCGATCGTGAAATTTGCGGCCCCCGACAATTACGTTATTCCGCGAATTTTCGTCGATTGGCCGCCTAATTATCGACAACGACAGTTTCGAACGAAAACTTTTCCATAACCAAGCTAATGCCGTTATTTTGTTCCGTGTTTTCGACGCAGAAATTCGGCTTTTGTCTCTTCGATATCGACGCGCGACATCAAATTCCAAAGTTTACAGATAGTAGACACACGTTCTATTACTTTTTTGTTACACGTAAAAAACAGGCATACGATTTAGCCGTGCGCGGCAATCTTGTATTTACGAAGATTTTACTTGTGTATCGTCTTTGCGAGTCAAACAACCATCGATTCTATATATTCGATCGAACAAGTAATTCGATGAAAAACGTTCTTGATTCTCCGATAGTCGAGGAATAGGCCACAACGAGTCGTTGATATAGTAAAAGCGATTACTCGATTCCTCGTTCCTCGAGATCTCGATGGAACGTTTACTTTGAAACGACAACTATAATTGTCGACTAAGAGCGACGGTAAGATTTAACAAGATCGAAGAAAAAGAGTCGTTACTCACGTTAACATGTTCGTGCGCGACTGTAAATGACTCCAACTGCAACTGCAACTGCAACAGCAACAAAGATAAACGATTAATTCAAAGTCTTAAATATATCAACGCTATTGATTCGTGCATTATACGAGATACGTGCGGTATGCGATCTATTAGAAACAACGACGGCCCATTTTCTATCTTACGATAAATTACTAGATTCGCTTAACAGAGTCACAAATTTCCGAAAGTATCGTGCATTACGAAACAAAGATGGAAATTGGTTACAGGGAAAGTACGAAATCTACGAAGCGACGACGTGTAATTTTAATTCGGACGATAAATATACGTCGGCTGGTTGAAAAGTCGAAGCAACCGAGGCTCGTAAATTTCAGCTAATTGCTTGGCCAAGGTGTGGGGTTGGAGCGAATAGCCATGAAAATTGTGATCGATAAACAAGATAAATAAAATACCATGGACGAAGCGAAAGAAAATAGTAGAGTGAAAACGCCATTCTTTGAGATTAACAAATTATCGTGAATTTCGTCGAATATGTAATATTTGCGACAAGAACGTATGAAACTATGGTCTTTGCTCCGACTATTAGCTCAAAAATTTAATATCCGACCGATAAAAATCAAATTATCTTAATTTGTATGAAGAAAGGGGGATTGGAATTTTTGTACGATGAACTGAACGAAGCTTTAAAATAACGTTCTACGTTCTACGTACCTAATTCGTATTAAATCCGTATCAAACCGTACGAAATCCGATAAATCTTACATTTCGCTTTAATAAATCGCAAGTACGTGGATCTCGTATATGGAACGAACCCTCTAACTCGACCAAGTAAATACGAAACAAATGGTGGTCGTCAAACGCGATACTTTTAATTTTTCATTCTCCTTATTTCTGTGTTGGAAATACCGTTTAATTCGATTAATTTACACACTTGCGTTTATTTTGCGCAGGTGCTCTGTAATATGTAATTTACATTTTAATCGAATTCTTTACTTTTATCGATACAAGGGAAAATCGTAATTCGATCTGAAGCGACTTTTCGTTTTGTATTACGGAAAGGAACTGTGCAAACACAACGCTCGTCGCGCATCGAGAGAAATTGGCGAGCTACGAAAATATTTTAAATTCGCAGAAGCGGAAAACTGTGCGAAGAGTAAAATTCTATCTTTCGAACGGGATCGATGATCGATTTCTTTTGTCTTCGATATTGATTTCGGTATTTTCAGGTTTCAATGGTCCAATGTAGTTTTCCAGCGAATCGCCGAAAACGATAATGGGCGATTCTTAACTTCAATCTATATCGATCGTATCGATGGATAGTTGCGGTAACGAGCATTTTCAACATTCGCGCGTTAAAAAACAGGAACGATGGAAAATAATCGAACGTTTGAACGTTTTGTATCCGACTTAGTTTACGCGAAATAAGCTTACACGCGTGTGTGTCGCGCGGTAACGCGATATATTTAAGTATATATATATTTCGTTGAAACGATATTGCAGCATATTAAAATATTGATGACGCTTTAAAGTAATTAAGAGTACAACTACCGAGACGCGTCGAATGCTGTCACCTCGTTCTCAATTTTGCCAACAACTGGAAGAAAATAACGTTGAAATACGACATTAGGTAGACGATAAGAGGGCAAAAGTAAAAGTACAAGATCGAAAACTGTTCGTTTAATAACGGATCGAGTTTGATATATTCGACTTTTAAAGTCGGTGAAAGTCAAATTAAAAATTAAAAGGAGAAAAGCTTTTCTCTAATATCGGGCTATGCGTTTCGCGAATTGTTGCGAATCGTTGCTCGAGCGAATCGATTAGAAATGGAATTTCAATTATCGCGCACGCCGGTTGATAGCTAGATGGATTTGGAGGCTGCACTTTGCGAGAGAAAGTTTAAAGCAGTTCAAAGCGTCAAGACGCATTGTTCGATGCCATTAACCAGGAACCAGTTTAATTGATTTCTTAAATTAGCTTCGATATATAGATAGACGGATAGACAGCTTAAATCGTGGCAGTCGAGGAAAATGAACGTGGGTAGACGGCGCGTGGAAGAGGTAGCTGCAGGAACGTAGACGCGTTGGACGAAAAGGGCCGACAGAGAAAAAAACAGAGGAATTAACAGTAACGGAAAAAGAAAGCAAAGAAAGAACGAATTCGACGCGACGCGACGCGATGAGGCGGCATTGTTCAAGGAGAGAAAAACGGAAATGGGTTTAGCAGTTAAATATCGAATGGAATAGGGAAGCAATCGGTACGAAACGAAGCGGAATGACCTTATTGCTTAGGTGGGGTGCAATCTGCAATTGCTTTGGTTCGTTACTACAACTGGCTGCCGCTGATTTGCGGCTTTCAATTTCATCCGAGTAGTCCGCGCGTCGCATCTTACGCATCCGACGATAATTGTTACTCGTTTACCACATGCTCGTCACCGATATCGAATTCCGTATCGTACGTCGTAAGTATACTTTGTCTCCTAATTCACGCTACGAGATCATCGGAGAGAGGGCGCGAAATTGCACAACGCACAACCCGATAAAATCTAATTCGAAGTACGTAAAATCGAATAATTAAATTTACCCGTAAGAGATTCTTTTATCCGCGTTACGAGATTCGCAGTTTGTCGTACAGTTTGCCGTGCTATGGATAATCTTTAAGTTGTCTTTCAGGGCGAACCCTGTATCGAATCGTCTACAGGGAGAGCGTCTATCCGGCGCTGTCGGATGTACCGTGCAGCGCACAAGTGGCAGGACGACAGTTCTTTCTTTAGGCAAGAGATGCGCGAGGTGTCGAGCTCGAGTTACGATATCGGCGAAACGTTCGAGGACCTGTTCCTCTTGCCGTACACCCGCAAACCCCGAACAACGTCGAACGTAGCAACGTTAACTACGACGAATGCTAAATTCTCGCGTTAACGGCGCCGAACGTTGAGCGTGAGAATCCAAGTGGCGAAAGCCCGCCACTCTCTGCGTATGTACTTTCTTCACCGAACTTCGATGCTTATCGACAGTTTCGTAACACGTAGCTTCAATGGTCATTACAGAGATAAGCAGGCGGGCTTGTAACGCTAAGGGTTTATTAAAACTTAACAACTATACGATATATCGACTTATGTAAGCTTTTATAAGAACACGTTGCATCAGCAACATGGGAAAACCGAACTGCATCGAAGACAAGATCTCGTATATCGTACCTATGGTAATGCGAATAAAAAAATTAGCGCAATACGTACACCGAAAACGTAAAGATGTATCTACTCGATAAATTTCGAGCTTCTCGATAACCAAGATATTATTTATATTTAGATTCGGCGAATCACGAGACGAGCAGATACGAGAGTATCTAGAAATACGAGAAAATGATTTTCTATGACGTTTAAGATTCCAAAAGTTCAGACAGTTGCTCGACTATCGTAAAGTTATTCTATTTATGCTACTTGTTCGTGGTTACTCTAAAACTGAAATATACGTATTCCGAACTAAAAATAGTGGTCTGCAAGTTTTCGATTCTGGATGGAACATTCGCTATTTTCGAGACTTGGAGCAAACAAAAATTGTTTTTTTCATCGGTATATTAGTTTCACGATAGGAAGAAACATAGAAAAAACAAGTAAGATATTCGAGCTTTTGACCGGGTAACGTTTCAGATACAGACAGATACAAGAACGTTTCTCACGAAAGCGTTCCAACGTTTCTAAATACCTTTTACGAATATATCGCGCACGTTGTACCGTACGTTTTGAAATTTTCATTACAGCGTTAATGAAATATTTAGTACTCTATGTAGTTTACTTTGTCGAAACTAAAAGTACGCTGTTATCAACCGTCGAGGTTTAAGTATAGTATAGTCGAGATCCGCAGACTGGCAGCGTTACTTTGCGATTCGGGCTTCGAAGCCACGGGCCTGTGGGCGTATTTGTACAATTACGAAAACTGACCCGTCCATACCTCGATGCACCATCTGTGTACGATGGAAAGACTACGAGTCTGAGAGGCCCTTCAAATTGATTTAGAGCTAAACAATACTCGATGGTTTCGAGGGCTAAGAAAACCAAACGCTGGAGAAGACGTAGAGTTTTCCTAGAAGCGGGAATCGCTTCAACGTCGAAGACAAAGATGACGAGTGTCCACTCGTTCTTGCAAAATGACGTCTCACCCAGAACAACCAGACATGAATTTCGTACGACGAGTGAAACGTTTATATACGCGAATCAACGTACGAGAGCGCGTGTGCGAGACATGGGAAAAAGAGAAGCTCGCTAGAAAACGAATATTTCGAACCGAATCCGTGTAACCTCGGCCTTCTTTCGCGCGTATACGACACCTGTGTGATGGATACGGATTATACGTTCCTACATATGTATATGTAATTTGCCTTCGTACGAATTTCATTCGATATACGTATTCAATATACGTACGCCGGTATTCGATTTTAATACATAAACGTGTATCGTGACACGAGAAAAGAGATTCGTTATTACTATTGTGATAAATTATTCTGGCGAGAGCAAAACAACCAAGGAAAAAAGATTAATACGATTATTTATGTCGCTGCACGTACAGCGAATAATTATCCGTGTCTTTTATTCTTTGTATCTTACATATTTACTTATCAAGAGACTGTGGATTTTCACGTAAATTCGCAGGTTTATGGAGCGAGTTGGAAGAATGGAATCTAAGTAGAGATTCGTTTCAACTTCTAAATTTTCCATATTTTCGTAGATTATATACGTTCTATAGATTTTTGAGCACTTATCCATGAGCGCCATGAAAAATATATAGCTGACTATTCTCTAGGCAACTCGTGCACGCTTGTACGTACCTTCGAAGTGCAGTTAGATCCGTCTGCAGACATAAATTTATTTTTACTGCGGTGAAAATTCTGCAAATGATCGAGGGGAGCGAGAGCGCGTAAACTCGCGGCGACGTGGCGAGATTCGAAGTTTTGCAGCTTCTGCTGTCAGTGGAATCGAAAGGCATTTACATTTATAGCGACTTCCGTCGTAATGAAATCTCACCATCGCGCGAACGCGCGCAACTTTGCCGAAACCATTAAAAAAATATTGTCTTCGTGGAAAGGATTAATAACGAGACGTCGAATGCCACTTCTCGCGACAAAAACTTGTTAAATATTTCTGTATTTGCCGAATAGTCGTTTTTCCTATTTATCGTTTATTTACGTTTAACGGTCGATCGTTGATCGCGGTTAACGTTACGTCAACGTTACGTAATTGGCACGTTGATCGAGTAAAAGTTGAATATTCCGAATACGATTGTGACAATGAAACACCGATGAGATAATTTCGAGTTAAAAGCCTAAGCAGAACAAACGTTCGACGCGACACGACGAGCTAAATTCGTTACGATTTAATATGTGCTCGTATAAATTCTAATTTTACGCGAGACACGAGAATTTTAAACTCGTTTACGTCTGTCGATGCTCGATTACTGTTTTCACAGCAGCTAAGCAGCTATAAAATAGCGCTGCGACTCGTTGAAGGTACGCGAGAGTTACAATGAAATTTTACATACGATAATTAATAATTTTAATACTCGGAGCCCCGATCCGATATATCATCGGACGTCTGATAATCCCAGACGCGGGAACGTCCGCCTCGAGTTGCAAACATCGAAAGGATTTTTTCGCAAATGCGTCGAAACGTTCCTTCTTACGTCGTTTTATTTTTCATTCGTTTTCACCGCGAAAAATTCTCTTTCCTTCTATTATAATTCCGCGCATCCTTCCCTTTTTTCATCCGTCCTCTGGAATCCCAACCGAGATCGTTCGACCAGCGTTCGTTTCGTTTTCCGCCGTTTCTGTTTCGCGAATTCTCTCCCTTCCGACGTAAGCTATAGTCGTCCCAATGAAACGTTTATACGAAAATCGAGTTTCGTAGGAGCTGCCTCAGATACGAAGCTCTTCGGCAAAAACAACGTATACGTGTACGTGTTTAAAAAGCGAGGAGCACGGTGAGCAAGTCGGAGAGTACAATTTTGACAATAAAATACGGTACGTGACTCGACGATGAAATAATTCATTCGTATATAGCTGGGATGTAAAAAGTTAAAGAACGACGATACGTAAAAGGTATATTAAATTCAGAAATCTGTATTTAAACGTTTTGTTCTACTTTATTGCTTCGTTACTCGATGCTTTTTTTTTGTTATATTCTCGATTATACGAATAACACTTGATCTCCCTCTGTATCGTTATAATCTGATTTAACGCTTTAGACTTTTAGTCCGGTCATACTGGCCGGTCGTATCATTAAAGAGCATACTTCCGCAGAGTACCGTCTTACAATCCTCCCTTTTCGGCCAGAACTAATTTCTTCGATGATTCGCAAAAGGATCACGTTTCCGGTATCTTTCGTATTCCAAGAAAATGCGCGGGCGTCTGGCAATTTGAATTTCATACGCAGATTTATCCATAACGAGCATAACGGATCAGAAAGGCAAGGAACGTAGAAGGTAAACTGGAACGAGAAATGGATACGAACGTATAAAAGGAAGAAGATTCCGAAAGAAAAAACTGCATCTGCTCGTTTTACTTTACATTAGTAATTTGATAGTTTCGATTGGTCGATTCGTTTCAGATACCAGATTCAAGATTCATTAGCGATACTAATTTACATCGGTTAATTACCAAATGTCATCGACATCTCGTGCTTATCTATGAGTTTAAAGCGTTTTCGTTAATTGTTAACGACGGAATCCCTGATACTTTTGCTTTACTGTACTATGATTGACGAAAAAAAAAGAATAAAAAACATATTATTAATATTTAAAGTACAGGATCAGAAAGAATAAGAATAATAAAATAACGACGTAAGTGTTTGCGTAGAAACGACCCGAAATCCAATCATTGGAAAAGTTCAAACGCCTATCGATATCGATGGATGCTCTCGAAGCGAGTACAATCCAATCCGTGCATTTTCTCTCGCTAAAGCACGTAAGTATCGAGTTTGCGGAAACGAGAACGAGGAGAATTCGCGTAAGACATCTGACGATCTTAGACAATGACATGCTGTCTTGGAGTAGGTTGTCCGTGTACGAATATAATCGTGAATCCGACTTGGAGATTACGCTTGCTAAACCCGTGGATGCGCTTGACGCGGTTATTCGGTATAGCGAGACGCGTATACATGGCACGTCTTATCAGAACTCTGTTTCGATTGTTCGATAACAAACTTTACAACGAGGCATTTCTATAACTATTTATATTTCTTTGCATCGCGTGAAAATAACAATCCTCGGAACGTATTCAGCGAGACAAGGTAATAGGTTTAAGAGATACCGAAAGAGAAGTTGAAATATTTTGTAACTTCGTCTAAAGCAGAGAAATTATTAACGCGAAGTAAACATACCGTTACAAATTACTTAAAGCGTCTGTTTTATCATCAACCTTCGTTGTTGATCTAACTTTGCACCTCATCGAGCCCTATATTATTAAACTCGACATATGCGTTAATTTATCCACTCGACGAAACAGAAAATTACGTAAATCGTCGTTATTGCGTTATCTATCGTGTTGGATAACGTTCTCTTAATTTTTATATCATCTATTTTCCTAGGCTTTTTTCAACGTTTTATTTACAATTTTTGCGCTAATTACGCGAAAATACTTTCAATCGTCCGAATGGCGTTGAAATACAAGCACTGTACAGTTTATCTTATCGTACCGTTTATATAAAACAGGCACGAACGGGTGTCTATAAGACGCATTAAATCATTTACATTTTCGTATCTTTAGCTATATATGTAGGTATATGTTTCAAAGATTAAACGCAAAGATACAAAGGGACGGTAAACGTTGGAAAAACTGCACCAATCGGACCACGACGTTTCGCTTCATCCGCCACGTTTCTCTAATTTATTTCCAACCAATTTTTACCTTCGCCCCGTATTCGGTCAGATCTCGGAAGAGCAGAAAACTAAAGTGGCGCGCGAGTAGCTAAATACGTGTTTCTAGCATTAGGAAGATCGTTTTCGTTGAAAACGTTCATTTTCAAAGGAATTACGCGCGTTACTTCGGAACGAGGCGGTACTTTCTACTAAAGCCGTAGAACGATAATAAATAAAAATATAGGAAGACGACAAGACGATAAACGAGTTGTATCTTCTGTAGCGAGATTACAAACGTAATAACTCTTGGTGTACGCGAATAATAATATTTTTGCAAACCAAAGGTAGATAAACAAAATCATATATTTTCCAATCCACCTCTTTAAACGTTTACTATCTCGAAAATAACAGCTGTACGTAAAGTTACTGCTACTTTACGGTAAACGCTGTACAATTATCGTTATCAATCACTCGCGGAACGCTGAACATCTCAGCGGAACCCGTGGAACCATAAATCAAAAAGATCGAGATCTTTGAAGCTCGCGAAGGCAAATTAATTGGATTTCTTTGTTCTCTCTATTCTTTGTGAAAAATTCTACTCGAATATCGTGAATGTGAAATATAGGTTAATCAGAGGTCGGTTTTACCAAGAAACGAACGCGCAAGAAAAGATTCGAAGGAAAGAAACGATTCTTCGCTACGTAAAACTGCAAATGGATAAATATAAGAGAAAATATCGTAGCGTGTAATTTGTTACGATCGAATTGTACGAATAACAGATACGTCGATTCGTTGGTAAAGTCAGGAAATGATTTTATTCGAAACACGTGGACAGCGAAGGAAGGCAAAGACTATTTAGGACACAAACGAACTAAAGATCGTGCTTTTAACGATTTAAATAATACGCGAATCGTTCGTGTTGCGTAAATATTAAAGCGAAACCTTCCACGTGTTAAATCATTTAGGAGGCAAGCTTTGGAAACAAGCTTTGTTTATGTTTTTGAAAGAACAATATTTGATGAAATTATGACATATAATAATCGTAGAGTGATATTTGTTTATGCTAAAAATTCTTTAAAAGCTTTCATCGTATTTCAAACACGGGGAATAATTTCAATTTCTCGAAAGTAAATACTTTTGACGCTATATCAGATCCACGTAGACGAGCTTTGTACGAATATTGTCATTTTATGATATTTGGAACATTCATGTAGGAATATTTGTCGCGCGCGTTATAAACGGACTATGGTACGAGAATAATTAAAAAATTTCGAAATAATTTAACAACCCATTTGAAACAACGAAGCAAGAAAGTAAACGTGTATGTGAAATTTAAACTTCGTGCTTCGTCTTTCTTTTTAAGTTCGCGCGTGTCGTGATACTTATGCACGTATATCGTGATATCCTTGCTTCAAATTTCCCTTCGACTACGTACATACTTCGAGCTTGGCGAACCCAAGGTTCCGAAAAATTAAATATTTATCGATATTTATACCGATTATCGACTAAACTTTGATCGGCCTCGACAAACGCTACTCGATAAATTATAATATATTCGAAGCATGGACATTTGTGAAATAGAGAATTTCTCAAATTCTAGAATATAGATATTCTATACATATTCGATCAATCTTATTTTACATCTAAATGAACGTTTTCCTTCGATTTATCCAAAACGTTGAAGAATCCCGCGGTCTCCTATGTCTCTTTCGAATTCACGCATCGTCTTTGTTAAGTCACAAAGGTGCAGTAGCAGCGCATTTCCATTCTTATTACATTTTGCAATTTCTCGTCTCCATAATTAAATGTCGTCTCGCGCATCAAGATCAAGACGTTCGTTTCAAGCTTGGTACGGCACTTAAGCGCTTCCCTGCATCTGACATCGACCTGCTTACACATTACACATACTCTCCATCTCGCTGTTCCGTCACTCGCGCGCTTGCTCCGCTAATTATCATATTGAAAATTGCTTCCAGTAATTTCCAGTTTCGTCTTTTTTATTTATTTGCCAATTCGCACCGAATCGTTGCTACGTTTTGGAAGCTTCCAAGGCTCGTTAACTGATTTGATTCTTACGTTCGATGGAATTTTTATTTGACCATTGCGTTTTATTATTCTTTGCTTCGAACGAATTTTACTGTTTTCTTTGGGTAGTCGGTTAACGTAATTTTTAAAGGAGGCAAAACATGTCGCGTATTTATACGTATACTCGCGTATATACAAATAGACAGGCATTTGTATCTGTGCAAGCAGAAATAAATCTCCATTAAGGGTTCAAATGCTCGCTCGAAAAAAGAAACGGTCATTTTCAAACGCAAAATATAACAAACAGTTCAACGAAATATAACAACGGATTCGTATTGTTATAAATTTCAATTATCTACGATAACGCAATAAAAAATTTTAAACGATCTTCTTTTTTTATCGCTGTAGGTTTCGCATCGGCGAAGAAACGGCGAACATTTTGAAACGGTGCGCTAACGACTCGCGATTACATCGATCTTAAACCTACCGTTGTCTCGTGGCGACTGTGAATCCTCGATCGATCCCTTTGTATTACGGGTGTTTATCGCGCGTAACTTTTAAATGAAGTTTTATCGTTAAATGGCCCACGTTTACACGTATAACATCGTTCGCTCGATTACATTCGTGGAATACACTGACGAAGTTTAGTCGTTAAACCCTGAGACACTCTGTATATCTAATCACAGAGTTTGCTGTTCGAGAACAGAATGCGACAGTCCGCGCAGATAGTCCGGCCGGATTAACTTTTTTTCAGGAACAAATTAACGGCAGAAGCGTTTTTTGCAGAATCTGATTATCTTATTTTCAGCCGCTAAATAACGTCGAACGAGAAAACAGACGTTATCCGTCTTTCCTTTTTTCGAGTAACTCCAAATTGAAAGAATAAAATTGTCTTTCTACGTGCCGTGGTCGCCGAGATAGCGTGACTTTTTCCATTAGTTACAATTTCCTCGCGGTCTCTCGACGTTCTCCGACCGTCCGCTGCGAAAGAGGTGCGACGCTTTATAAAAGTTTTTCCATTCTTTCTGCGTGTACAATCGATACGACGTACGAAAAATCTACATACGCATAACGAATAGCAAAACGATGCCTGTCGCGTCTCGAAATTCTTAACGGTTTAACGTTGGCAGTTTTTCGAAGGCGATCGATCCTAGAGAAATCGATAGAAACGAATTCCATCGAGGTAGGATGAAAAACGCGAAAGTTATCGCATTTTACAATCAAGCAAAAACGATTAACGCTGTGCGCAATGCGAAATTTGGCACGCTTTTCTGCTACGACTAGTACTTGCTTAAAGTTATCGACGATTTAAAAAAACCGGATTCCATCTCGCTTTTTACTTTTCTTAAATTTCATTAGCTACAATTTTCTACTAAAAATTTCTTCCACGTATGACCGATAGTCTCTAAGAGATATAAAGCGAAATGTAAAAAAAGGTTGCGTTTTAATCGATATTTCGTTTACGACGCGGCGGAGGAAAATTGTTTCAAAGTCTTATTATATTATACGCTTATTCTGTTCGAAATATCCTTTTTTTTCAGGCTTAATTCGATCGGATTAAGAACAAAGCGCGTATCTCGAGTCGGTGCTGGTAACCAATAAGCCGATAATTTCGAGCGAACGTGTAAAAAAAGTCCGCGAAGCGATTATACGCGACCGAGGTGAAAACTAACAACGACTGGCCTTGTTCGTAACGTTCGGCGTTCAATTTTGAGGAATAAGCCGGGCAATTCGTTGATTCGAGAGAAGATGCAAATGCGGCTTGTACAACGCGAGCGTTCACGGATTAATCCAGATACTCGTTGTGCTTTTTCTTTTTTACGATCTCGCGATATGGAAAATGCGATGCACGTACGTATTCGAGATCTGCACATGACAAGCGTTTCAAACGCACATATGCGGATATCGAGCGAGCCGACGCGCCGCGTCAACAGAAGTAAAGAAAGAAGAGAACGAGAGAGAGAGAGAGAGACAACGACGCTTGGAAATACTCGTTGCTAGTCAAAAGATCTTTCCCCGTCTTTCTTTTCTTAAACTGCATTAAATAATACGGATAAATAAATTACTTTCAACGATCCGTTTTTTAACGATAGCCTTATCGTTGATGGGAAATTTATTTATCGCGAGCCACGAAATTCGAAATGGATAAAGTGGACGAACGTTTTATAATATCGTTGTGCGAGCCATTTTCACGCATGTACTTTAATACGCGATCGCACTATTCGGTTCGGCGTTGGCGATGCGATAAATATTCCTCGATAAAGCAACTTTGATAACGTATACGTATTTATCTTATAATTATCGTAAGGATAGAGCGAAGCTGGCATCGTCAACACGCGCACGTATACATATTCATGCGAATAATTATTTGACAGACTCGTAGCTTGATGCACACGGACAGCGATGCTTGCTCACGTACCCGTAAGGCTCGTGTGCTTCGAACAGAGTTACCGTATCAGAAGTCTGACATAACGCAATTTGTTCTACTTGGCTGCCGAAGACGCCTTCCGTTCGAACCGAGTAACGTTATATTTCTTATTTCACCGTCGCCGGAAACTTTTTCCTACTTTCTCGTCCATCTTTACATCATAGTACAATTATAGTCGATATAGCCAATTTGAAATTTCACCGACGAAACGTGTTATCGCGCGCGGATGAATTCCACGATTTCGTTTCTTATACTTTTAGAAGAACGATCGCTTCCAACCATTTCACTCGTCCGATTTTCGCCAATTTCTCTCGTGCTTGCATCGTAATTTAGTTTGATCGCATTTGCCTTCCGATTCCAACCTAGAACGTTCGTTTCGCGTATTCGTCTCGTTTAAACCAAGCCAACCAGAGTACTTGCAAAGAGTTTAGCGTTAAAATTTTTATGATTTTGACAAACTTTAAGATTTCTGATTTTGCGAGCCATCCACCATTTTATTAAAATACATGTATATAAACTGGAAGCGTTTTGGTCACGTTTTGCGATCGCACCTTCGCGTAAAACGTGGCAAAATATAATAAAAGTGAAAAAACAAAATAAAGCGAAATCTATTTTGAAAAAACATAAGCGCGTCGTTTATTTTATTTACGCGAATAGTCAGCCTTTTGGGGGATGTTGTCTATTTATAAAAAGACACCTTAGGATATTCAGCTTATAAACGTTAGTATAATTCGGTAAACAACCGTTTATCTTGCGATATTTTCATTTGAACGGTACTTTATTCTTTTTCACGTCGTAACTCCTTCGTTCGTCACTTTTGCCGTATTCTTAACGAGATTTCGCTTCAACCAACCAACAACGCGGTGAGCAGTTCATCGAAACGGAAACAAAAACAGAAGCAATCGCGTTGCCTGCGTTATTCGAGTTTTTCGATAAGCAGAATAAGAATACGCGAAAATAACACTTTATTTGCCGTATTTAATGAACTAAAAGAATTGCGACGTATAGGTAAATTCCAGAAATACGTTTCGCGTTTCGTTGAAATTGTTTCGACAGACTGTAAAAGAGATACCTCGGCTCTGCTTTTCGGAGTTGTTGTTTTAATCGATCAACTACGAGATACGTACGAATACTTGGTGCTTCTATTTTGTTTGCCTTTCGCATGTCCTCTTCCGTTTCTAATATCGCTTTCCTATTCTGCGTTTCGTCGCATCCAATAATGTATACGTGTGTATCGTCTCTCCTTGCGTACGTATATCTTCCCAATAACGATAGTACGTGAATCAAAAACATTAAACCACCCTGTTAATTTCTAACATTGCCGTAACTTCGTTATCAAACGCATCGAACTTTCGCGATATTTAACAGAATTTTTGAACGCCAAACCTTATCCGACTTAAACCTTATTGTAAGTTGATCGCACGATATTTGTAGTAAAACCGCTATAAATAAAAACTTCCATGTACATATGTAAATATTTAATAGCAGATACGTATACGTATACATTTTTACAGTAATATTTTACTATACTTGAACGTTTTACGAGCATCGATCTCAGCTAGGAAAATTTCGAACACTAGTCGAACGCAGGAAAATCCAACTAACGCTTTCGCAACTAATTTAAGTATAAACGGCTTTCTTATCGTTTTAACTTCCACGAAACTTTAAAGTTTAAAGTCTAGAACTTAAGAGAACGAATAGTTTCCGTAGGAACAATGTCTTGCTTGTTTGAAAAATGAGGGACTTAACATTTCCGCGTAAGGATATTTTACAGTTAAATCGAACGACTATTAAGGATTTTACGCAAACACGAGGACACAGTTCGTTTCGTCCGAAACCGTTCGAAAATAATTCTCGCGTTTCCCTCGTTCGTAATATAGCATATATTATAATACGCGATTCAGCATATATTATAATACGCGACTGAATCAGATTTATCTCGTTTTTTCGCTAATGTAAGTTCACGGTTTAGCATATCCTGTATAGTAACATTTTTATCGACGAGCGAAATATAAACGTCGTTGATATAATTAAATTTCTAACGAGTTAGAAACCAGTTAGAAGGAAGAAAATTGTCATTTTACTCTTTCCATTTACTTCTTCGCGTGGAATTGATCGACGATCGTCGATGTCAATCCTGTACGCGCAAATTACGTAAATTGCAAATGGAACGTCGTTGCTTGATCGCGTTTGGAACGGCAAAACTTCCACCTGTATCCCGGTGTATTAGTTTTATCACGGTGCATTTATCCAGAAAATCAATGCCAAACTACGCTGCTTTTGGTGGCATAATCGAGAACGCGATTCGAAATACGCTTGCTATACGTGCATCTTAATGCTCGTAGATACACATAGCTGCGGATGTACCGAGGGGATGTACCGAGGTCGTATAATCAATCGAGCCGAAAACTACGAATGTCCCGGTCGTCGAAACATCAAATTGAAAGGGGTCGAGGGCCGAAATAAAGAATTCGAGTGTCGTTCAGACGTAAGATATCTTTTAAACGAGTTCTTTCAAGTACGATATTAAAAATATCGTACAGAATTTAACGATCGTCGAAAAGTTTCATTTTTCATGCCTTACAGCGTGTTTCCGCAAAGTTTCGTCTTTAACGCCGATGGCGTAAGTACAGATATTTCTGTAACGAAATCTGCACGAAAGGCGAAACTTCTCGTTCGATAGTACGCAGTTTACGCGACGTTTTTCAATGGTCCTACGTGCTTCCCTAGCGAAGGTTACGTGGAATCTAAAAGTATTTGATTTTATTCTTTGGCTCGAACCGCGGCATCGCGACAATCCACGCAAACACGTGGCAGACGCGCACATGGTTGGAAAATTTCAAATTAACGCCTTTGATTATCTTAATTGAGAATCGTGGAATAGAGCATCCTTGAATTTTCTTCGATATCTTTGCATTTCAAGTATAGAAAAATATTCGTCGACCTTTTGTATCGTTTGTCAATATTTCCGTTATATTCAGAGCACACGGTTGATGCTATACGATCCTATAGATAAAGGCCAAGGTAAAATTCAGTCGTGTGCACGTGCTCGGTAGTTTCTCGCAACCAATTTTCTAAAAAACGAGATTCCCAATAGAGGAACCTCGCTTTATGTTTTCGATTTATTTTTGTTCGAGAATCGGTCTACGTAGCTATAAAAAACATTTGTTTCGTATACATCTCGATATAGTACACGCGCTATCGACCGCGTCTTATCGTAATTAAGATTCTATTTAGAATTTATCAATACGATCTACGTATAATCGGACTTGTTAAAGTCGTTCGTTCCAAAGTCGGATTTGCTTTATTTAACGCGACTCGATTCGAACGAAGCGTTCGGTATAGAATTACCAAGGTAAGTAGGATACCAAGTAAATAATTAATATTTTATTGACCATTTCCAATGTACTTCCCCTGCAGTTGCTTATCGTGCCAACAACTTATGCATAATTTATATCTTCGTCCTACTTATGCATAAAGTAGAAGCATCGAATGCAGGCAACGTAAATCCCAGCTATTGCTCCGCCGCGGAGTCGAATGAAACGCATTGGACGTAATCGAATGAAAGTTTAAGCTGACGGTTCAAGTACTTTCATTCTGCATCGGAAATTATTTCGAGAGGACCGACGATGATTTCTCTTTCGGCGATATTTTCGAAGAGCCGCGTTTTCAGGCTTGAAAACTCGAGCGTCGCGACTCTTTTAATCTCGCGAAGAGAGCGCGGCCAGAAGTGGAAGCACGCTTTTTAAACGAATTATCTCGGGACTTTAAATTCATCGAGCTATTTGAAAAAAGTACACGACCCATCTCCTGCGCCCGATCCAAACGAATAAGTCGAAAGAAATTACAAAGTGGCGATTACGTTCGCGAAAAAACGTTCAAAGGTGACGTATATTCGAGTTTCCGATACAAAATACAACGAGTACACGACGAATACGAACGAAAGAATCGAACGACTATTTTTGCCGCGTTCTCGGAGCATTCGGACGCGAAGACGAATCGTGAAACGGCGAACGAACGCTCTTTCGCGCTGTCGTTCCACCGAATTTCACTAAAACGGGGCAAGACGACTCTGGAGCAGCTCGAATCGGCGTATACCATCGTTGATTTATGGGCAATTTCGAGAAACAGGCAACTCCGACTTGAGTAGCTGGAAGTCGGATGCGCGGAACGTCGAATATCGTAGCTAAGAGATTAGAAAGGTGGCAGTTGCGAGTCAATGGAAAGTCCAGGTCCGAGAGGAAACTGTCCTCGAATCGCTCCTATCCCTTGTCGAGACTTTACGGCACATCTGTCGTTTACCGAGGGTGTAGATAACGAGTCTCGCCAGGTCGTGTCGTAAAATGAAACCATCGATCGCGTCAATTTCGAAAAAATCTATAGTATCTTCAAAGGGACGTATTAACTCGTAAAGCTCGTAAAGCCAACAGATGCAGTGGAATTTGCGATTAACTTTCGAATCGCATCTAAATTAACTCGAGCCTCTTTGGAAAAACACGATCGACGGATCTACGGGCTTTATGGCTCTGCTACCTACGCGCCATAAGCCAAACTAATCCGTAGGTACTCTAAACTTACATTCGCATCTCCTTTTCGATGAAAATCGTCGACCTACCGATAAATAAATCCGTCAACCGGTCAACGAATCCTAAAACTAGGAAATATATTTTTCTCGCAACACGTTTAACGATTTTACGACGATTGTCATTTTTATCGGCGTAACGCGTTTTATCTGATCGAAGACAGAGCTAATTTGAATCATAATTGAATTGGTCCCGAATAACAGCAAGGAAAAATCAAAATAAATTGATTTATAGCGATATTTATAGGAGGAACCGTTGTCGTTGGCATTCACAAATATACATATAGCTGTTTCATTGGATTAACCAGTTTAATAGGTAAAACTAGTTTCGATAAATGCAGTCGGTAGTTTAGATGTTGGAAGATCAAGGATGAAGCGGTCGATATCGAACTTGGCTTTCGCGATGTAATCGAAACTTTCGGTACGAAACTGTAAGTAGCAAGTAATTTATCAGCAACGTACGTAGAACAGCTTACGCCACACGCGTAATAATCCAAATTTACATAATAGCTAGAACGTGAGTTTCATCGTTTGCGATTGATAAATGTGTGCTATACATATGTATATATATATATATACATATACATAAATAGGTATAATGAAAACGATGAAACATTCTCAGAAATTTCTCTAGCGAAATGAAACGATAACACGCGCATACGCGTCGTTTTGTGTTTTATTTCACTGTACTTCGTGTTTTGTTTATTTCGTACTTCCAAGTAAATATTACTTTCTATTCATTTTACTCGTATAAAAGCGTATTAACTTTTTGGTGCTCCGGATACGCTGAATACGAGCATTTCGTTATATCGTTATTTCGTATACATTAACATAGAATACGTAAACATAGAAACGTAAAAAATACATACTTTCAAGGTACAAATTTAGTTTTAATAAAATCGAGAGGTTAACGTCAGCGAAGCCATCGAACGTTTTGGGATACGATCAGATCGAATCCCATAGATATAGAAATAAATATTTTTAGGATTCACCAGCCATCGTTTTTGGCATAACGTTCTTTTCTCATTTTTAGTCTTAGAATATGCTAGCGTTTCGTGGGAAACTCCGCAGGTATTTTACGTTGTACGATCGTTGTACCAAGCGTAGACGAATTTTTCCATTAAAGTTCGGAAATACCTTTTGTCATATTCGAATCACCGAAAGGCATCTGTCGATATCGTGGATAGCTCAATTTGTTAGTGCAGCAGTCCGGCAAAAGAAAACTCGGATTCCAATCTCGAACTTATATAGATTACGTGGTCCGACTTCCTTCCTTTCGAGTTTTCAAAAGTATTAGCTCGCGGTATATGAAACGTTTCTGTCGAGTTTTAATTTCACCGGCTAATACCGTTCGTTAAATTTTATCTTACCGCAACGTTACGATTGCACGGCGTGGATTACTTTCTCTTTGGGGTTGTGAATTGCCAGTTAGATAACCAGATTCGTGCACGATTCTTTCGCACGGAGTTTTCTCGGGTAATTCGCCAGTATGTTATTATTGGGCAACGATCGAAAGACGAACGGATCGCTTCTCTTCGTCGAGAGACGCGATTCGATCACGAATTTACGAGAAAGAAGAT
This sequence comes from Bombus impatiens, assembly GCF_000188095.3. Lineage (NCBI taxonomy): Eukaryota > Metazoa > Arthropoda > Insecta > Hymenoptera > Apidae > Bombus > Bombus impatiens. Next base: position 1,845,642 of record NT_176483.1, read on the forward strand.
TTCCAATTATCTCGTTCCTTGTTGCAGTTACGGCTGCGTATAGCGTCGATCATCGTAACGCGATGAAACTGATTTTTAAAAACGATATGCGACAACCTGGTACGCGATACAACGCAGCCTGATCGTCCGTGGTTGCGTACTTTCTTTGTCCCTTGAAAAGCTTTTTATCCTCGGATCTTTTGATTTTATAATCTTCAATTTCTCGCTATTTTGTTTGGCCGCTCGATGTCGTACTAATTTTATCATTACACGTACAAAGGAGATCCTTCTTTTGCCGATATAAAGGCTACCGACTGGCTATCTCGAACAGATAAATCCGTGAATTGTAATTTCGCTGTAAAAAGATACGCGCGAAAAGATACCATTTTGAGCAGGATTTACGTTTATAATTTGTCGATCTCGGGAAAGACTATCGAGCATCGCTTCTAGACGTTAATTTACCATTAATTGGAAAATTCGCTAACGTTCGTTTACCGTTATCAGAAATCTATCAAAGTGCGGCGGTATTTGTTGGGCCGATCGTCGAACGTTGCTTGCAACGACTGACAATAATTCGACCGACTGTTTTATAAAAATCGGTGTCTCGATCGACCGTTTACCCTGAGAATCATTACGATCGCTAAAGTTTGTAAAATATGTTTGTAATATGTTGGTGATTACATTCACCGATACCGCACACCGAACATAGATATGCAAGTAGATCTCTAATTCGGAGAGCAAACCTCGATAACTAATTTGGTTCTCTCCGAAACCGGTTCAATAGCGATCGCTGCATTATAATCTGTCTGTAGATCTAACGATTTCGCTATACGGACCGCAGCTCTCGAATGTGGCTTTACGTTTCCACTACGTTTCGATTATAGTTGTACGTCATAAATTACAAATTAACTGACGACCGATAGTTTCATGGAAAACAGAGTCGAATGGCACGCCGATGCTCTTTGACCGAATACTCGACACCATCGATCAGAGGTTCCTTGACCGAAAAGCATTCTCTCCTCGATACAACCTTTTGCTTACTTCGAAGTTGATAAATCGACGATGATAAATTCAAAGAGGAACCACGAAGAGTCGCTGAATTAAATATACAAAATGACGTAAGCTTCGTCCACGTGTATTGTAGTAACGAAAGACTGGTCAGAACGAAAAGGTAAAAGTTTGCGTTCGTTTTACTCTAATACTATATCAAATATCGCGATCGTCGATGACCGTGACACGACTGTGACGAAGTTTACAGGATGTTTCCCAAGAGAAGCTACTTTATGACAAAATTGTTGCACGAACCAGCGGTAGCTAACTATGTACGATCGCCCGGCCAACCAGTCTACCGCGAACCACTTTGCAATTTCCTTCTACAATAATTTATAGAGACGAGTAGCCGTACCGCTGTATGCGTTAAAAAAATCTATCCACGATTATTATCGATAACGTTGACCGATCGAAGCCATGTTCGCGCGTCAACTTCGCTTGTCCACACCTAGCGTCTCGATATCGCTACTACCTTGTACCAGCAAACGTACAAATAAAATAAATATAAGAAATAAAATTCCATTTTGCAAGTGCAACGAATAATCGTGATATACGTGTATCGTTACTAGCACGGTGAAAAGTATCTGGCACACAGTTAGATACTGATACTTATACGCAACTTCCAATTTGAAACTTTCTTTTGACCACAACCGGTCAACAACGGTGGTTTTTCGGTTCGTTACCAACTCCATCACCCACGTAACTAACGTGGACGTAGCATAAAGTCGTTCCGCTTCTATATTTATTACGCGACTCGCAGAATTTTGCGGCGTGTTTTTGCTTTTTCAGCAGTAGAAAGGCGTAACGCGTGCAACAAAGTTGTTCTTTGTTTTTTTAAACGTTTTAAAACCGTACGACAAACACCAGGGTTCGCCGATCGCGATAAATCGTTGAAAATGATTGCCGAAACGAAACTTTTAAAACGATACGTAACATTTGCGAGCGCGAAGGAAAAACCCGACTCGGAAAAACCATGTTACACCATCGAATGGGAGAAAAAGGCGGGACGACTTAATGTATAAGAGTGTATAAATTGGGGAAACTAAGTTCACAAGATACATATATAAACGATTCTTTCGCGATAAATTATTCCTAGATATCGATTTTCAGCGAAAAAAAAAAACAAAATAACATTCACGGATATACGCATGATTTTTTTCATATAATTTATATCTTTGTATCTTTACATCTTGCAAGCACATGCAATTATAATAGGTACGATCGCATATACCGTATCAAATACAATAGTTTAGGAGACATAAAATGTTAAATAATCCGACTCGATGTTTCCACGTTAATCCTCTGATAACGTAACAAAGAAACGTAATTAGGTGGCAAGATTTCTCGCGTATGTGGTAGCAGATACAGAAAGTACGCGCACTTGACTCTTCGTAGAAAATAAAGCTCTGCTATAGTATCCGGATCGCAAAATATTCGGCTAGAACGACGCTCTTTGGGGGG
>NT_176483.1:1848673-1861778 GCF_000188095.3 Bombus impatiens
GGGGGGGGGGGGGTCTTTAAGGTCGCTGAAGCTGAAAACGAGGGTCGTTTTTCACGGAAATAAGGCGTAAAAAATTTCGCTCGATCCGTCGATGCGTGATCCTTTTTCAAATTTACTATTCTCCAGCGATCGTACGATTTACTCTGTGTACGTCTGAACCGTGAATACAGATTTGCTTTCTTTTTCATTCGTTTTATTTTCGAGGAAAATGGCCCTCGTTCTCAGCTTCGACGATCCGATATAGGAGGACAAGTTCGAAAGAAACGCTTTCCAGTCCGGATACTGCGGCGAATCGGAAGATAAACACGTAGGATCGCGTTAAATACGATAACGCTTAAGGTATAAAGTTTTCTAGTACTGTGTTACACGTTTTGACCGGATATTTTGTGGAAAATACGCGACACGTCTAGCAAGTCTTGGGAGCAAGTTTATCGGTCGAATTTCTACTTGTCAGCTTTTACAGGTATACTAATACATTTGAAAACATATATGTTACCATGATTGAACGATTTTCCACGTTTATCGTACAAAAGCTATGAACGTAGAGAACGCGATTCATAGTTTGCAGCATTAAGGACAAGTTGATATTTGGTTGGTCCTTAGGAACAAGACGCTCGCAAAGCCACGTTAGCCCATCAAACAGTTACTTGTCAGCTTCGCTTCTGTTACGAACTTTGTCCACGTAAGTAAGTACACGCCTGGCGGGAATTCGATTGAACTAGCTGGTAATACGATTTTCAAAACGAGGTGCCGCACAATTTTCCCGTTGGAGAACTTCTATGTATAATTGATTTCACGAACGACGATATTTATCACCAACTACAATCGAGTTTATTCGTCGTTTCGTCTTGTGGTTGCTTCTTCCAGAAAGCTGCTACAGCTGACGTATTCGAATTTTCTTCGAATTTCGATCCTGTTATTAGCTCGTTGCGTAACAAGAAACTGAACTTTTCACATCTGCCCCGAAGAAGAGGACCGGAATGTCGAGGGAACATCGGAATCAAGCGCTTGTACTTGCTAATAATACGACTGAAAGCCGAAGAATCGCAGATACGTTATCCGATAATGTTGTGAAAGTTGAAAATCCAAAATGATCGTACGTAAAGCAGGAGAAATACGTATGTAGTACGTTACGTACGCAAACGCATACGCACATACGTAAGATATTCTACGTTCGCACTATGTATCCTGTGGTAATACATGGCGAATGTAAATACATGGAAAATTATACAAGGTTATTTTGATATTCGGAGGAAAAATGTTCGTTTTATTATTACGAAATCGACAACGATTTTCGATACTTCGGACTAAACACACTCAGATTAATTGCCATGAAATTGTTAATTTTGCGCATCCAGCGTTCTGATTGCATTTTCCTGTTCATCGATGACTGATATCGACACAGTTTATATATCACCTAATAGTACACAGACATAGCGGTTAATGAGATAATCGATGCCGACATACTGTAATTGGATTTTGCTGCAGGCACATCGTCTCTAGTAAATCCGTGCGAATACCGAATTCTCTTATCAAATGTCACGCCTCTTTCTTTGCATAAAACATACATCCATTTATAATATCGTCTATGGTTTCAAACGATTTTTAAGATCCACGATGTTATCGCATTTATACATATTACGGTTCAAATTTTCGATTACCCGGAAAATTAACCGCAAATAATTGTTGCAACAATACGTAGCCGTACAGATACTTGTTCGTATCTTCAACTTACCTTGTTGTTTCTGTATTTAATTCGGCAATTATTTTTTCACCGCACTAATTTAGCGCTATTCTATTTTTTATTAGTATCTCAAACAACTTAATTATATTTTTTTTTAGAGTCCGAGGAACGGGTATAGCACTTAATTTAAAACTCTACTTATTGGCACATCTCTAAAAAATTGACGAATCGGACAAAATTACAGACAAGTACGTTATCGCGAAAGGAACATTTAAAAATTCCATAATTACGTACATAGATGTACGTATATGAAAAAGGCAAGGCCAACATTCTGAACAACCGCTTCAAAGACATTCGCGAAAAACTTCGAATAAATTTTTAAATAGGTGGCCGCATTTTTATACAGCCCTACGTAACTTAACTTATCGATGCTAATTGTCTCTGTAAGCGTATCGGAAATTCGATTGCTAGCATTTATTATTATTATTATTATACATATCACCAAACGTACTTTCGCGTACGACTTTAGAACCAAGGCCCTGCGCAGTTATCATTAGGTTACGCGTGGATACGTATCAGCGTGTACGCGACGAACGGACGACTAAGGCATAGCGAAACATTTCGTATATCGCGGATTTATATTCTCTTTAATCGATATTGTCCGATCGTAAGCGTCGCGCGCTGATATGCATTTTGCTAGGATTCAACGGAGAAAGCAACAGACACGCAACACGTGGATCCGGTAACCTCGTACGTATATCTTTCTGACATTTACGTGTTTCTTCCTAAAAGCATTGTCCCGATCCAACGCGATCTCCGGTTGCCTTCCGCCTCAAAGTGGACTCGATATTTGTCGTGTAACAGCATTATTTAAACGTTTACAGTATGGACATATCAGGTGAACAGGAATTGGCTGTCAGCCAGTTCTGCAAGCTGGTCTCTCGGCACGTACCTTCGATGGACGTTCGGTAGATCTTTTGGACACGTGCCATTTCATTATTTTCACAATGCCGCGATGCCTTCGCCGCCGTCGTCGTCGTCGTCGCCGATATCGTAGCACCCGAAACATTTCAGTTTCATTTTTTATCTCTTTCAAATGTACATCGCGTATCGCGTACGTTATCGATTTTCGATACTTTGAGTTGATTTTTTACGAGACTAATACTGTACATAAGATGACACGTACATTCGTCTTCTTTTCCATTTATCGTTCCAAGTGTGTTTACGATTAAATATTCCCGATATACGAGAAATATTCTACGATAAAATGTATTTATCTACGTAAATTAGACAAAACGAGTCAAAGAGATGGATCGATCGTGGGTATAGACTCCGAATGGCAAAATAGAGAACAGAAATATTAAGTGATTTCGTTTTTCGGAATATAAAAAGTGTGGTCAGAGATATAGGTATTGCACGAACGGACGAAAGATAATTTTTTACACTAGGATGAAACGAAAGTACTGTTAAAAAATAGAATTAAAAAAAATAGCTTTTCTACCTCTTTCGCGGCTTTTTTCGTGTTACAAGAAAGATGACAGACGCTTCTTGGTTACCCGAGACATTATCTACTTGCCAAGTCACCTGAAACCTCTTTGTACGCAACTTCCATACACAAGAAAAGATATTTTATCGTTGTTTAGAGAGGTCCATAACAATCTGCGTAACAACGTCGATCCATTACAACAGCGACATACGCTTGCGTCGAATTTCACGAAGGATACGTTGGCAAAGATCGCGTTCTAATTTTCTTACCGCTCGTACCGTCCGCTGTCTATGTAATGTACGTAATGCGAAAAGACGTAGAAAATATCTCCAAAACTAAAATACCCGTTATAGCGGTTAAAGGATTTCTATAATTGATCGCGAAACGATGAAAATCAATTACCGACGTAGGTATCGAAGACAAATGTTACGTATTAGGTTTGGAGCAGCAGAAAAGGAAGACTTTCCGAATCGTTAAATATGCACGACTTTAAGGATTCGGCGCGACTGGCTCTTACCTACGAGGTATTATCCTGAATAAATAACACGCACTTGAAACAGGTATCGGAAAAAAAACAAGTTTAAGTTTCGAAAGCTTCGACGTTTCAAAGGTTAAGGGTTAAAGGCGTAGATGGAACGATTTGCTCGTTCCACTAAAGACTGCTTCGAAGATCAAAATAAACGTTGCGTAATACCTTAGACTATGATAAAATACGACAGTGTGGAAAATCATAACGCATACGTCGGTACGACGCGCCGCGACGTACAATGTATTATACGACTATCGAAGGAAAATCACGGTGTTCCTCGCGGTGAATCCCGAAGGGGATTGAGGTCGGATATCGAATCCGGTGCTGGTCAGACGTCGACCATGGAAACCGATTGGTTAGAACGTACTTGGCAGCGATGGTAAATATCTGTGTTTCTGTATACCGTTGCTCAAAGTTGGTCGAGAAGCGTTCGCGAGTAAACTTTGTTCGACGACCGATGTTCGAAACGATTATCCGTTAATTGATATTTGATTCCAGTCCGATAGTAAGGCAGCTTCGATGGTAACGGGATAACTTTAATAACGCGTGCTCGCTATTTTGCGCGACTCGCGTCTTAGCTACGCCGCGTTATTTTCATCATCTCCGATTCGATCGTGCCCTTCGTGACCCTTCGATTTTACGCCAAAGTTTTCTTAAAACGTTAAAAGCGTCTTTTTGCCCGTTGAAATACGAGTCAGATCGGGCCATACAGATTCTAGAATCGCAGCAGAGCGAAACTTTGCAAGTTGATATAATATAAAAATAAAACACGAAACGTAAAAATATCACACGAAACATGAAAAGCGTTAGAAGCAACTCGACCAGTTACGAATTAACAATAGCGAAGCGAGGAACCGACGACAGAGAGAAAGCCTCGTTGAAGTCAATCGAATTTCAAACGACGATTCGAGCGACTCGAATTCTAGGAAATCAGCCGAATAAAGTATAGAAATTCGAAAGGATATTTCAAGAATATGTTTTCCGATAAGCGATCGTATTTATCGTTTACTGAACATCTTCGAATCACTAACGAGATGCGTATTTGAAATTCGTTGCTCTTTGCTCTTTGATTTTAACGATAAAAATGAATTTGCGTAAGAGTGAAAATGAAAAAGTATTCTGTCGTTACGTGACTTAGACGGAACAACGATCGTGCGAATTCTATAGGATGTTTCTAAACCGATGACATAACCCGAGCAAACGCGATAAAGACGAATTCTGTGACTTTACTTTTGATATATCGAAACGCTCGTCGATTTACGCTTCTGATTTCCTTCCTCTTTCCTTCCTCTCGGCTCGTCCTTAGCGGCACCATTTGTTCTCAAACGCTTGGTCAAAGAACTTTGTCCATTGAAACGTTAACGAATACGGAAAACCTATAAAGACCGTGAAAGGAACGTGGAAAGATTTATCACCGTAAGCTAAACGTTCCTATCGTAAACTAAATATTTCGATTCGACTATTTGCGTACATCTAATTTACGTAATGGTACGTTGCCGAATTCGTGTCAGCGAAACTTTGTCGGGGTTTGAAAGACTATATATCTCTCTAAAGAATCCAGAATGGCAGGAGAAAAGAAGTCGAGACTAAAAATATCGTTATCTTTGGAAGCCGCAACGCCTCTGAATTCTTTAGCTACAGGATTTTCCATTTAGGACGAAAGGATCGTGTATCCGAAATCGATAATAACCGCACCGCGAAGAAGAGCTCGACGTAAGAAAGAAGCAAAGTATCGGTCTTTCTTTAGGTTTCTATTTTGATCCACGCCCAGATTCCAATTGGATTCCCAAGTTCAATCGAATTACGATATCTTCTCGTTTACGTATGAATTTCTAGAAGAACGTTAGTACCGAATACGTTGGTCGAGTTTTCGCTAAGAGAAACGGCATAAAGAACGACGGACCGTATTACGAGTTTCTACAACTATGTACGAACTTTATACGACGCATTACGTACGAGTAATTTCGTACTTTTACTCGTTAGCGGTATCTTCAACTGACGATCGCTCTCCACCATCCTCCGTGTTCTATCCAGACGCTCTCGCAATACGAATAACAATATCCTGAATTCGCTCATCGTTCGAACGCGCAACGAGTCAAAGTGGAATACTTACGTCGAGCCGGGTTGATATGATTTTGATTTCCCCGTAGGCCAGATTCGTTATAGCCGTTCGTTCGAATGGACGTTAATTTTAAAAGGAGAATAGCGTCTATCGGCCGGGTATTCCGTCAGATCCGTCAGATCGAATCCGAGCTTGCTCGCTACTTGCCGAATAATCTCGGGAATAGCCTTTGCCGATCCAACGAGAAAGGAAAGTTCCATTTACATGGATAATTGCATAACTTAATATTTCGTTAGGTTCGCCGTGTATGCTGGGTGCGAAGCTGCCATCCGAGATATACGATATACCGTATTCGTCTCTCGTTTCGAGTTAGGACGACGCGGCGCGACGTAGAATATTTATGGCGTTTCGAGTTGAGGGCAGGTCTTCGTCGTTTGCCAGAGGGACACGGCGCGGCGCACCATGAATATTTAGAAAATTAAATCGGCCAACTTGGTCGTCCCCTTTCGTTCGTTCGCTGCGCCTATGTTTCCCAACTTCCGAGTAATCGTAACTTTGTTTTAATAGATCGTTAAATGCGCGAAATCACGTTGCTCGCAATGAGCAACCGTCTCGACCGGCCATTCCGTTTCCAGAGAGAAACTCGAACGATTCGCCCTACGATCTACGAGCCGCGACAAAGGGATTTCCTCTGGGTCTAAGGCTGAAACTACCAGATAGCTCGGCGATGGATTCGATTGGCCCTCGACCGTTCACAATGGAACGATTCGCATCGAGAATTTACATTGTCCTGCATATTTATACGATCGCAGATTAAAACCGCGCAGAATCAAAGAGATTCAAAATATAACTTGCCTCTTGCTTCCATGGAACAGCTTCGATTTCCTTGCTTCCAGAACCTACGAGGAGAGCGGCTTTGTTCGACGATTTGATTTTCCAGTTGAATAACGAGATATAGTTGTCAAATGTTTTAAATAAACTCGCCGAGAACGTTGGATATTTAAATAACGGATTCGGGTATATCGACGATTATTTTTTCAAGATATCGATGCGAAAAAACGTAGGTAAATTTGTCGCCTTAGAACGTCCTATAAAAATGCAACGATAATCCGACAAGAAATGTCAAGGCGTAAAGGAAATTGCTTTTATCGTTATTTATCGTTCTTTATCGTTAACAATCGTTGTCGTACTTTTTAACAATAACCAGGAAATTTAGTCATCGTGGAATGTTGTACGAAGTGATAAATTTATCGAAACGTTTGTTCGATCGTCGCACGGTAAAAGCTTTGCGAAGCAATTGCGCGTTTATTATATCGTCTAACCGTTGAACGAAAGTAACTGAAAGAAGGTAATTGAAACTGAATATTTTTCAAGGCAACGGATTTTAGTTTCGCTTTAGATTAATGTTTCGTCGAAGATGGAATAATAGCAGGTCTTTATTACCTAGCTAGGTCACGCTATCGATATAGCTATGTATTTTACAACTACTTGTTGCTTTCCAACGAAATGGCTGTCGTCCACTAACGCCTACTAACGTCTAACTAACGTTGTATAATAGATGGTACCATAATACATCGTTATATGTACTATGAAAGCGAAGGTTAAACGATCAAATCGTTTTCTCGATTCTCGACGTGGTTAGAAGAAAGATGCCAACCACTTTGTCCTAGAAAGTTGTCTACCTTAGATCCTCGCATACGACATAATCGACTTCACAAATTTTCAAAGCGAATCTTTATTCGTCTATGATCATCGTCGGCTTTGGCTGGCTCAACTTTAGCCACCGGCTTCACGTTTAACGCGACGTATCGTTTACGTTTCTTTTCCAACCGATTCAACGAGAGTCGACTTTCCTATCAAAAAATTTCCCGACGTTATTCCAGTAACCGCAACCGTGTTTTCATCTCACGAGAATTGCAAAATGCAATTTCACCCACTGCAAAAACAACTGTGTAACTTATTCGTTGTCTCTGGTGTCTCGTTACTCTGTAAGCTCGTACGGCGCGGCACGACGTCGTGAAAATGGCTTGTTTCACCTGCCAAAACGTATCCTCGATTTGTTCCGAAGGTTTCCACGTTTTCATTGCCACAGAAACGACCACTGAAACCAAGCGCGGATACCTACGTGGCATGCGCGTTGCTTAACAAGTTTTTCCTCCTGCATAATAAACGCCAACGAATAAATTGGCCGCTGGATCGACGAAACGTTCGATAGAACCGTATCGATTCTACCGCACTTACGAACAAGATATCTCGCGACGCGATATCGTCGCATCTGCGACGCTTTGTACGACATATTTTGCGTACACTGTCGTTGAACGGGAGATATCTCGTACGTAAATTCAGACAAAGATCCAAAGAGAACGCGCTCGATCCATCCACTTTGTTAGCACGTACGATATCCGAAAGAAGTGCGAACACATCGTCTAACGTTTGCGCAAATCCGGTAGAAATCGACTGTCTAAACAGATACGATGGGGGATGAAACAACATTTTTATCGAAAAATAAGATTGCACAGGAATTATGAATACCGAAAATCGAGTCTCGTGACGTAACTCGCGGCACGACTAGGAAGTGGGTGATTCTACAGTCCACGTAAATATTTTCTAAGTCCATCTGTTTCTTTGGTATTTAAAATCAATGTTGTGGAAAAGGAAGCAAAAGAAAGAAAATTTCACACTATGACGTGTTCCTCCGCGTTGAAACCTCGTGTAGACTCTCGATTGTATCGCGCGTTACGAAACACGCTATATCGTACTTGTAAAAATACTACATACTCGCGATCTATTCGCCTCTAAATACGAGAAGATGGACGCGCGAAATATTTCGTCCGCAAGATCGCGTGAACGAAATTTTATCGCGATCGCGTATCTCGTCTACAGTGCGAAGGGATTAACAGCGACAACTCGTTTTGGTCGCTGATCGAGTTGTCCGAACGTTGGACGCTCGATGTAATGCCGCGAAGAGACGACCAGCAAGATGACCGACCACCAGTGACGGGAAATAACAAGGCTGAGCACTTGGATACCACGCGTACGCGTTTCACGTACATACGCTTTTGCGAATATCTACGTCCACGCGTTTAAACGCGACGTAAGTCGAAATGCGCGTATCTACGATTGTACATATGCTACCGACACTCGACGCTTGCTTATTTCTGACAGAGTATGACGACGTACAAGCGTCAAACATTGTCGAAGAATTTTCTCATTCGACGAGTCCGCTATACTCGAGTCGTTTGATCGTCAAACTATACGTCGGATGGAAAAGATCTTCCAAATTGATCGAGAGACTATTCGTAATTGATTCCAGCAACGATATTTAAAAGCGTCAAAATGTCCACGTGTTTAAGAACGTCAGTGTATACTGTATAGCAGTGTAATAGCTTCAGAGCGGTAAAGATGTTGATTTTTAATACGCGAACTAAATGCGAAATTGCATTTTATGCGTCGACGTTACTATTCCTACGAGACGTTCTTGCGAGTATCGACGAATCGACAAAACTCTTGTTAAAACTAAGGGATAACGATAGTATCGTAGTTTTATTTCTATTTATGTTCTAAATACGAAAACAGCCATTGTAGGAAAATTGTTCGTTAGCGTACAGAGTGTATCGTAGAAAGTGAAAATCGGATTCGCGGCGATCGCGTTAAGTAATCTCGATCGTCGACGTGTCAATCGATGTTTCTTTACGCAAACGATACAATTCCAGGCATTTTAGGCAGAACGTTTCGAACAGTCGAATGTACGAGATCGAGCGACGACGAAACGACCCAACGGTTCCGTCGATACGAAGTATATCATCGAAGCGTAAGACCGACACGCCTAACGAGCCATCGATATCCCTACGGTCCTTCCGCCAAAATATTTAGAAGAAGACGTACGTGGCAACGGTTAACGTCGCCGACGGTTAACAAACGCCTTGCGTAGTGGGGATATCGAGGGGCGATGAAAAGAAACCAATCGGATCGGAAAAATAGTCGAGTTTTAACCGCGAAGTGAGAATAGTCGGATTGTAACCGGGAAGCGAGAATAGTCGGTGGTAATCGAGAGTCGTACAAAATGAGTCGAATGCGAGGATCGTTAAAAAATATATTGCTGAACACCGGCGAGTATTTCTTTGGCACCCTACGCCAAATACCGCCTCACATGGAATCAGGTAAGCGACTCGAATGGCTCAAACGCGGCAGTTCGATTCCTTTTCTACGAGTCGAGTGGAACGAACGCGTAATCCGACGATATCAAAGTTTTCACTAATTTGAAAAAACTTTAATACCTAACCATTTTATTTGGTTTGACCTCCTTATCTTCCCGTTTTACGAGCTCGCATAAAAAACAGCTGCATTCGAGTAAATTGAAAAGCACGCTGCTTGCTACCGAATTCGTAGAAACGGATCCACGAGAATTCTACGGACGAAACGAACGTAGTAGATTCGTGGTTCGAGCTGCGATATTTATCGAGGGTTGCGTTTAACGAAAACGATTTAGCGGCAGAAAAGAAGAGGGAACGCGATAGATCGAATCTCACGATTTATCGATCTATGTGTATAGCATATTCATCATGTTCTCGCATAGAAACGCGTATATAAGTTCGAAATTTTACAATTTCGCGATACCAGGAGCAGTTTGCGTGGGAAATGGTTACCAACTCGGTCACGACGATCTACTGGAAACCAGTAGACTCGAGAACAACCGTGTACAAATTTTCGTCCGTGCAACACCTTAAAAGTCATCGTTTCCCTTTCCATATCGTTGCGTAATATCCAACGTTTCCTGTAATTTCCAATGTCAACTCATGACGTCGCCCTATACGTATGGAAATTTATGCGCTATCCTGTGCACGTTCCTAACGACAGATACGCGTTACACCTATAAACAGCGTATTAGAAAAAGTACGTGCTATTTGCATATAAGATACGATTCTAAACGGCAGAATCGTAAAAGGGGTTCACGTACAAAGACGTCGTTTGACGCTTACCATTTAAGTTACGAATAATTTAGTTTTACGCTGGAGAAATTTAAAACGGTGATTTAGTTTCTGGATATAACGAGACTCAGCCAACGAACCTTTCTCTTTATTTCGCTCGCTCTTCGCGTCTCTCACTTTGACGTAAATCAACGAAATTAAATATAACAGCTCAAATTCTATCGTAATCTCGTTTCTCGCAGCGAGTAGCGGACAAGCATAATATTCGAAACAGCGAAACAGATTTCGCGCGCTGATTCGATCGTTCGCGTTTGCACCGCTACGATCGTATTTCTAGCGTAGAACAAAGTTATCTATAATTCGAGAAATAAGCCTCAAACGATAGTTTCGTACAACGACTTTCTTCGTTGTCTGGATATCCGGAATCTCGCGAATGTCGGCCATCTTTTCGACACCCTTTTCGATACGTGCACCCGGTATAACGAATCGACGCTCTCGTTTCGATGAAACCGCGGTTGCGAGCCGTCAAATTTAAGAGCGATCGTCGGATAAATTATAGAAATAAATATACTTGCCGCGTGGATCGAAAATATTATAGCCAAATAATTAGAAAAGTTAAAACGCCATTGACTACCGTAAGCGCTTCCCGAAAACGTTTTAATTCGCTAAAACCTCCGTTTCAAATGCTTTTCTTGGTAAAAGTATCGCGTGTTTCCAGTCCGTAATTTCTTCCTCGGGGAAGTGTTATTAACGGGATTACCAACTAGTTCACATGCGTGTTCAAATACGATACAATGCGCAATGGTATGAAAATAAGGTCGGAAGAAAAGCTTCGGTTTTAATTAAGAAGCAAGCTGCTACCCGTTGCAAAATTTACATCATCGCCTTTGCAGAACGATCATCGTCATGACCAAAATCTAGACCAGCTTTTAATTTTTTACAGAGACTCGTGGAATAATATAAAATATGAAACACATCGGAAGAAATACGTTACGCAACGCGTAAGAATTCTTCGCGTAATGTAAGCGTTCTTTTCCCGATATAAAGAATAACATATCCGTTGTTTACTGTTTCAGTTACAGAGATAGCGATTTCAAAATATGAATTTTTTCGAAATACGTGGAAGGGAAATGGAGACTTTATCTTTGTAATTCGGACCAAAACGACGTTTTATGTCTGCGTACTGCATAATAGAATTTTACGTGGTATGTCATTATGTATGGTAATACGTTTTAGCAAAGAAAACTAGAATAGATTAAAACGAGCTGAACCAGCGTAAGAAGATTTCCGCTTTATGCAAATTTAAAAACGGGCCAGAAATTCTCAAAAGAATTGCCAACGCGTTGCTACGTTGATGCATTTTGAAGGCTAATTTATGCATTTAGTACCGTGCCCGATAAATTATTACCTATTCCATCCCATAATTCCTATTCCATGTGATCCTGAATCGTTTATTGCGCGCAGAGAGAGGCAGAGAGAGAGAGAGAGAGAGAGAGAATTGCGAAATTTTCATATTAAACGCAAATTTTTAAACAGGAAGAAACAACGGAACGACGCTTACACCCGTGCTCGTATGTTGTATTTAACACACATGCACGTACGCACGCACACACATACGGTCAAAGTATATAAGTATTTAATATATGTAACGCTTTACGCGAAACACCGTGTATCGTATATAGAGTAACGTTCAAAGTAGAAGAAATTTTTCAGGAAAAGTTCGATCTCGAGGAAAAGGAAAACGAGGAAAGAGCATTTTTCTCTCATTTTCGAACCGACGTTTCAACGAAGAATAACTCGATCGTACTTGTATGCATAGATATTCCCATGTGCAAGGTGTGTATATATACATATACATATGTATATACATAGCGTATACATGCGATCGAGTCAGGGTCAGGATCAAAGATATCGAGTGAAATGCGCGAATTTAACGTCATCGTGTACGAAAACAAAGGCTTCTCTCTATTTCGTTGTACGTATACTCCTTTACGCTCCTTACGATCTACGCCTATTCTTCGCGAAAGCACGAGAAATCAAGCATGAGAAAGCATGTGAATCGATACTGTGCAAGGTCCGCGCGAGTCTCGAAAGCGTATTAAATTTCAAAGACATTGCGATATAAAGTGAAAAATCAGCTATAATATTTTTTATTATTCGCATAGATCACGCATAGATCACGCATAGATGCTAGATATAGGCACGCGTTTGGATCGACGCATAGTATCGCCGACAGCCGGAACCATAAATATGTCATCGCATCAGGGTTTAGGCTGGATAACGGCTTCGAGCGGTGATACTTTCGACTGGCGAGTTAAGAACTGGCACGCGGTTCTAAGTAAAGCGGTTCTAAAAAAAACGGATGTTATAGTTTCGGGGTGCCGACGATCGACGAGGGGCCCGACATCGATCGGCC
>NT_176483.1:1862301-1863674 GCF_000188095.3 Bombus impatiens
GCCGCCGTCGTTGTCCGCCGGCGCGGATCGCGGACACACCGGTGCACGGTGCACGGTTCACGGGGCCGATGACTCGGGGACACTCGGGCTTACGGTGCCCTGCGGCAGGTGGAAAGCGATAAGGGTTTTCTAGAAAGATCCGACGACGCGACGCTACCGAGCGGGGTAAGAGAACCGACAGCGAGTCAAGAAGCTCTCGGTACTTTCCCCGCGACGTTCGCGAAATCGAGATCGTCCAACCTCGACGTAGGTATTACGCGTCTAACGCGGAATGTCAAAGAGTGTACGTTGTCGCTTCGAAAGGAACGTTTGTTTCGACGGAATTTACCTTAGAAATTCGTTGATCGATCGTAATTTATCGTAAGACGTAAATTCGAACGTAATACGATATAAAACTGGAACTGTAAATCCAGATCCTCTCTTATAATGTACTCGTACGTTTTATATTCATATTATTTCGCATATATTTCGTCGATCAATAGGTATTATACGTATTAATATTCGTTAATATTCGATCGATCGTTTAAAACGGCTGCTTTCTCGATGCGAAAAATCGTTTAAAATATGTAAATTTTTTAATGAATTGTTTAAAAATGATCTAGCGATACAATTATGCACGATATTAACGATTCGGTGCACAGCGTTAAGCCGTTAAGGTAATGGGGGCAACGTAAAACCATGGATAATATTCTATTGCGATATAGCGGTCACGCGGCATTAACGCATCGTATGCCTGTCACTGATAGAATATAATAATCACCCGATGAATCATCGATCCAATAGAAATATAATATTTTGGCTAACGAACGCTCAAGAGATAACGTAACAGGTTATACACCTCCGTGCATACACACCAGTACATGTATCGTATGTATATTCTTTCCATCGTTTATCTAATAATTGAAAGCGCCGAAACACCGTATCAAAAATTCGTTATCGTCGTTCCAAAGAAAACTATAAATCGAGGAAGGACTCGAGAGAAGAGACGTTGGCGCTATAAACTCGTTGATATCCTTAGCCACCTTCTTGATGCGACAATTATCATCGATCTTACCGGTTATCGGTTTATCATCGGTTCCGTCAAGTTTTAAGACGTATATCGTCGTATAGAGAATCGGACGATGCTAGAGGGGGGAGATTTGAATCAAAGTTGGACAAAGAGACGCTTCGCGTACAATGGTATCGCGCTACCGCGAAAATCGAATTTCTCTCTTGCGTTGACTCGCGCACCGTTCGTCTTATCGCGACGTATCCTTATCGGCTTATTTCTAGACAATTAGAAGCGACCATCGACCATCCCCTTCTGCTTCTTGCTTTAGCCCGGTGAAACAAATACAAAAATAAAAGATCGAACGAGCATTCCATCGGCTCCC
>NT_176483.1:1864269-1866107 GCF_000188095.3 Bombus impatiens
TCGGCTCGCGGATCTTCGTACAGAATTCTTCGCGAGTCTGTAAAGGACGCGAACGATTCTCCGTTTGATTCCAAACGCACAGTTTGTGTCGTTAAACGAGGAATCAGTTCTAATACACCCCGTGCGTTAACGACTCCGCAACAATCGCCAGACCAAAATCCTATCGAGCTGCTTCGGTCCGAACTAAGCGGCAGGATTTCAAACACACCGTACCAGGTCTGAGCAAGATCCGGGGAGAGTACCTCTCGAAGAATGGCACAAAATAGATGGAAAAATCACGAAAGCATTGGTACGTCCGATGCCTGATTGTCTAAAGGCTGTTACGAGAAAGATCAAGTCGAACGTCACGACTGATTTGTAGTCCAAAATCGTGAGTTTACAAATATTTTTGTTGCGCTGAAAACGGAACCTCTACATGCGTTTCATTTTCTTTCTTTGTTACAATTATATTTAAAAATCGCGATTCGCGGTGTACTTGAACTTTAAAGCGAGTTTTGCAAAACAAATTAAACAAAGAATCGCGTTCTTTAGAGATTTGCGTCGATCTTTGTGCGAAAATCCAGGCTGTGCCAATACTTTCGTTCGGTACTGTATGTATCCATGTACGTATCTACAAGGGCAAAGTCTATCGTACAATGTTAATATAGAAATATTTTTATAAACGTACAATTCTAACATTAATTATCGCGATAACGGCAATAAATTGTAGCTTGTTCGTTTCGCGATTTACTTTTTGTTACGTCATTCATAATATTATTAGTCGCACGAATCCGCGTCATAATTTATACGGGCTAAAATATCGATAAAATTACGAATATTCTGCAACTACGATCTTTGAGACCGCAAGATTCGTAAAACTTTAATCACGCGACGACCGTAATGATAATTCGTAATAATAATAGTAATAATAATAATAATAATAATAATAATTCAAGTTCAACGTAAAAACGATAAAATTATCGATCAAATTATTATTGCACTTGCAATTTGTTCTTCGTATTCCGAAATGTTCGATAATAGGCCGGCGATAAAGCGGACTTTTTCAAAGAAATGCAAATTCGCGTCGCGTTCGAACGTGAAAATAGGAAAAAGTCAGAAATTGCAAGAGATAATTATTTCTCTTTATACGTTGCGCGAAGCGATAAAAACTTGAATCTCGTTTTAAATTAGCTTAATTTGCATACTCGATTCTAATTAAAATACGAGAAGTAGGATCGAACGAATCGCCGGTAATCTAGAATACTATACCAAATAATGGATAACGTATTTGCTAGTTGGCTCGACAGAGCTGTGACATAGATAGATATTAAGAAGAATAAAAAAAATACATTTATTTTCGTCTATTATCTTATTCTCGTTCTCAAGTTAAAATCGTTTTCAAATCTCGAGAAAGCTATCTCGTTCCAAGATCTTCTCGCGACTATTGTCGTTACACGATGATCGTTATCGTTAAAAATTTGAAGAGCGTCAGGACCAAAAGGAAAGCACAACAGTTAGAAGCGGAAAGAACTTAGAAATCGGCGAAGGTGGAGAGGGAACGCGATGCATACAGGTGTAACGAAGAAACATTTACGACGTAAGTACCCACCTGGTATCGTTGCAGCGAGAGATCCACGTTGTCGAAATTAGCTTTGGTCCCTATTCCGCCGACTTTTCACGCAACGCGAGAATGTCAGCTAACGTCGCGTATTCGGCAAAGGTGGTAGCATTTCGCTCGGATGGTGATTCACCCTCTGTTATCACGGCGCGGTGTCGGCGGCTTCGAAAACGAACGTGTTCGTTCCGTCGTCGGTCTCGTTCTCGTTACTCCATCGAGCCACTCGAAGTGGGATCCCCCG
>NT_176483.1:1866206-1886044 GCF_000188095.3 Bombus impatiens
AGCCAGCCAGCCAGCCAGCCAGCCTTTCGGCGTGTATCCACCGAATTAACGCGAACAGAGAGATCGGGTCGCGTTGCGTGAACGTCGAAAAGTTACTTCGAGCGTGGGGGCCGTGCAATAGGGCGAGAATCGGGAGGGTAGAAACGAACAAGATCCTTTATTTTCGGAGGCAGTGTGCAAACAGAAACAAACACACCAATGGTCACGTAAACGACACTTCTCTACTCACTCTTGGGCCAGAACACTTCGCGGACTCCTGCTCGAGCGTCCGCTCGACTCGCGATCTCTGTTGTTGTTTATAGTTTGGTCGGAATAAACGCGGCTCGGGGAACGCAAATTACAGTGGAGTAGTGGACGATCACGCGCGAAACGTCGAAAAGGAACGGGCACGCATGGAACGGAAGCACGGTGAGCCAGAGAAAGAGAGAAACAGGAGAAGAAAGAAAGAGAAGGAGACAGAGAGAGAGAGAGACAGAGAGAGAAAGAGAGACAGAGAGACAGAGAGAGAGAGAGAGAGACAGACAAACAGACAGAGAGACAGAGTAGTTAGTAAGTAGGAGAGAGAGAGAGAGAAAACGCGAGAAAGATGAATAGACGAGGAAATAGAAAAAGAGGAAGCGAAAGTGAGAGAAAGAGAAAAGAGATGGGATACAGGAAGGCCGGCCACGGTAGTACGGCCGACGAGGAGGGAAAATGATGTTCTCGGTGCAGATGCACTCGCGGTCTAAAAGACACGTAAACGCACAGAAAATCGACGTGCACGCGACGGCGGTCGCGACGATACTGCGCCCTATCGGGCGGCCCTGCGCAAATATAATACCACCCCTCTCCTACAGTCCGGCCACGCTATTCTCCTCACCGCCACTACCACCACCAAACCAAACCAAACCCAACCCAACCCAACCCAACCCCCTACCGACGATCGGTTTCTCTTCCTACCCTTTTATCCGCCATCCTCTTCCACCCCTTTGCCCCATTCCCATCTACCACTCCGCTCCATCCGACCCTACTACTCCGTCTTTCCATCCCCCTATCCTCTTTTCCGCGCTCTCTCCTGCTCCTCTTCCACCCTCCTATCGCGCTTCTTTTTTTTCCTCTCTTTCCACGGCGCTGGCGACCCTTGCCCGCGCTACCGCAGAACCTGCTACAGGGATCCCTTTTCTAGAACGGGGGCGGGAGGGAGGAGGCTTTGCTGCGAGCTTCCGGTGCACACCGATGGCTATTTCCGTTCACGCTCCAAGGACTCAAGACGACGAAGAGGACCGGTCGGCTAACCGGGGCGCTATCTCTCTGCTCTCTCTATCGCGGGGTAATCGCACGTATCGTGCCCGATCGTGCCTCGATCGCGTACCTCGTGTATGCCGATTACGTCCAACGACCGATAAGATTCCTTCGCTAGGCTCGCTATTTCCAGACCCTTTGAGCCTGACGATTCGCTGGACACGACCGTTCATCCCGATTTATTCGATATTTCACCGATACGCACCGTGTGCGCCACCTAAGTTTCTCCGCCCGTTGTTACAGGCTTCGGCGAACCAACGCGTCGGTATTTTATAATTATCTCACCTTTGTATCTAGAATCTGCAGTATAGATTTTCCGTGCTTGTTCGCGCGGATCGGATGCGCCAACCTTCGTTACAAATATATAGATAATAAAGGTAGATAGATGCCGCGCCGGTGTCCTTTCTCGTTATTCGTTTCGTCTTTCGACCGACATCTCGCAGGAATCGTAATCGTGCGAAAAGAGTGCCGTCGCGAAACAAAGCTGTGTCGCAAATACGAGTGCCACTCGAGTGACGATTACCTGTGCCCCGTCCCTCCCGAAGGCTGATTGCGAAGCACCGACGGTTTTATCTTTGCGTTTCTCCGTACGATTGCATCAAATTATTATATCAAACGGAAATTGTTATTCATTCACTTGACTGTTACATCGCTCGACCCAGTCACGTTGCAGCTGAATAGGAATTCAGACAAGTTGGTATTCTATTCGAGGCGTGTTCCTATGTGTGAAGTAAAATAAACATTTGGCATCTTCTTGTATAGGACATTCCACTGCACATTACGCCACGACGGTATCGCGGTATTACGGTATTACGGTATTCCGAAGTAAATCCGGCAACTTGCACGTATATCTGTATATTATGCCTTAAGAAATAAGTTTGGAGGGACAAAAGAAACACAAATACTCTGCATACGTCCGGTAATCAAATTAGATGTACGTAATATATACGCGAATGTAACGCGGACGAAGAATAAAAACTACGTAATGTTAAGCCAACTTTATCATTTAATCGTAAGACGTTAATCGCTAATTTTATCGACGGAATAATTCGTATTTGTAATTTTCGAAGTTGATTAAAAATATTTACGACGAGGTGGTATCCTAGGGATGTTTTAGAAATATCTCTTGCATCTGCGTTAATTCCATCGAATTAAACGGACTTCCAAAACAGACGCGATAGATATCGCGAGAGGCGGAAATAGATCGAACCATTTCATAAATAGTTGACGGCGTTCGATCCGCAGGAAGCCGCGAGAGGAGCGCTCGCGTTACCAGTTAAAATGTAACGATTTCATTAGTGGTATTTAATGTATCGTTGTAAACTCGTTGATAATATTAGGCATTTCTAGGTATTAAATTTACATGAAATTTTTCGTAAAGCAAAAATCGACGAAACTTAAACTATGGTAAAAAGACTAATTTTCCTCGCGTTTCGTAATAATTTTATTCTATATGGTAAATACGATAATATTCTACGTATAATGTACATAAATACGTTGTAAGAAGAATGTTAGTTTCGAAACCGTTGTATCGAGTCTGCCTAATAACGCTAATTAGCTAATTTCGAGAATTTGATTACAACGGATTAAAAAACAAACGATATCGAAAACAGACCTATGCGAGGACAATCGTTTCGTATATTTAGATTTGTGTACGCATTTTTGCAAAATCGTTAAGTAAACGATAATCCTGAATGATCCAGAAGAGGAATTTTAACAATTATTTATCTATTTACGTAAATAATTCTACTCGCAATTTCGATATTTCTCCATACATACGTTTATCCGTTGGCTAACTTTTACGAGTAGTTTGACGCAGCCGACAAATTGTCGAAAGTAAATAAATTAATTAAATTCGATTATTTTTTACAAAACCTTCGTATTTCTAATAAAAATTTCCAATACGCTTTTCGTATGTTTGAAATCTCATATTCCGTAATGGAAGTTCAAGTATTTGCGATTCGGTTCCAAGAACACGACAATTACCGTACATCGTGCCTTTTGCAATAAGATTGATCTTTAGCACTTTTACCGCATATGCCAGTAAACCTACTTCCGAGCAATAGAAAACGCTATTACGAGGAACGTTATAAAATTAGATTTTAACTCGAAATTGAATTTTATCTTATCTTTAGTTTGCTCGATATCTTATTTGTAACCTACAGAATCGTATTCCCTTAATTATTTTTGTTTTCCCTTAATTATTGTTGTCGTAGTTTAACGATATTATTCTTCAAAATATACAGGGTGCGGAAATAACTTTGATCGCTTTGAATATTTCCGTTATTTTTAGGGAAATGGGAAAACTTTGCTTGCAAAAGTGGTACTGCGCGAAGGGGGCTGTAACATGGCAGCGATAATTCTTTCGTACCTCGCCACGGTCTCCGGAGATTTCAAATTAACCTTCGTTTTTCTAAATCGCTTTCTTTACTTTTTCATAGCTGGTAGAATAGAGAATATTTGGACGATGTCAACGGTCTCTGATACACGCATTGTCGTTCGACGATAAGTAAGCGTAAGCGAGGAATCTTACTCGATAATAAACGTGGCAAGCAGTGTTCTCTTTGAAATTGTCGGATAGTTCAAGTCGGCGTACTCGCTGTGGATTATTTGTTTCGTCACGCATACTGCGACGACGTATCTTGCCGTATCTTCGTAGCCCTCGTTGTACCCACTTATACGTACGTATTTGTAATCAACGTAACACGTTACAGTGTTAAAACAACGTAATAGTTTCGTGACTAGCTTATCCGCCTGATATAACGCTGCTTCGTCTCTTTCCGTGGAAGATTCAGATACATACGCATTCCGTTGGCAACGTCAAAAAGTATCGCGTGCCAGCGAAGTATCGTGAACAGCCAGTAGCGTCGTCAGATACGAAACAGAGACTCGTCGCAGCATGCGCCACGGTCGATCCGCGAATAATAACAAGTGGACAGGATTCGACGATCCAGTGATTTCAAAGTTGCATCGATGCGAACGATCGGTCGTTCGTTTATCGTCGAACGACCTTGTACAAGGGGTCGTTGAAATCGTGCAAACATCCGCTGTTCCATCGGACGGGAAGCGATTCGAAAGAACGGCGGTGACCTTGAAGTCTCCCAAGACCACCCATCTACAAAAAAGATCATCACTGCCATATTACCGCCCCCTCCATACCGTACAATTTTCGTCGACAAGGTACCTCGATATCTCTAAAAATAACGGAAGGATGCAGAACGATGGCTAAATACCGAGAGATACAGAACGTCTTAGAAATTACGATAGATCCTTTTACTCAAACGTTTGATTGCCTGAATACCTTTCGTTCGAATAATACCGGGCAAAAGTATACTCTCGGTACATGTATTCGTTAATCAGGTTATCGTTCTCCACTCGTCGTCAGACGTGTAAATGACGAGAAAATGATCGACGCGATTAAACGGATATTTGACACAACCGAGAAACGGTATAAAACAGGAAAGACAAGTAATCACGGTCAACTAGTAAATTAATCAAATATTTTTGAAATTTTCTTATACGATACCGCGCGATAAATTATCAGTTTTCTTCTCGGCTCGAAAAATTCGATCACTCTAACCATAGCGATTATCGCGATTATTCGACACGTGCTTAAGCTAGAGCACGTCGTTGTTTGTTTCAACGAAGGAAAACGCAGGGCCGTGTAAAAATTAAGTCGAAGATTTCGTTTGTTGCCGTTTACGTACGACACGTACCCCGTGTGCTGTTCGTTTACGGAACAATGTGACCAATTCCGTGGTAAGTTTTGGTACATTTGTACCGCAGAACGAACGTAGGTTAGTACGCGGGCCAATCGATAAAGCGTACGTACGAAAGCGTACATCCTCGAGCGCGCGATGCTTGCAAAAAGAGTCGCCTACCAGTGCACTTTCTGTTTATTTTGTTCGACCGGACTTTCCCTGAATGCCGACTGACAGCCGTCATTCACGAAACGATCCGTCACTACTCTCACGCTGAATTTTAACCTTAAAAGATACCATAAAAGGAAAGCACGATAGTGTTATCATGGGCGAAATAAACTCAAATATCAATATATATTAAATATTAATAATTATTACGACTTCTGAAATTTAAAAAGAAAAATGTCTTTCGGGTTTTCATTCTCATCGATGGTTTTTTTACGTAGCAACGATATGTTACGTCGATGGTGTTGCTATTCTTATACAAATTACAACTATTACAAAGGATAAACCTCAGACATAGCGCATCTTTGAATATCATAGAAAGGGGGAAAATATCGCAATAACGCGAAATTGAGCATCTCCGTTCCTGTTCGAAATATTTATCCCGAAAGAGATTTCGTTAAAAGATGTCGCTGATATTAAAAAGTAACCGCTTGCGAAAACTCGAACAATGTAACTTTTAAAGGAAAAGACACAACGAAACGCAACGTTGTAAGAATACTTATTTTTCCTTCCTGGTTAAACGATTTTGATCTAGAACGTCTATACACGTTCGGAAAAAGTAACCTGCATATTAATACACATACACACGAGATAAACGAAACACCTTGTACAAGTAGTACGTATTCCGAACGAAATATTTGCCGTAATAAGTAGAGTAAATAAATCAACGGTCAGACACAACGATCAAATCCATCGTTTTAAAAGATTTTAAGTTCTGCTCGATCTACGCGACCTTCGTTAGCCTCTGCCACGCTTATTCCTTCCGTGTCTCGTTCGAATGTCGACTTATAGAGTAATACTTATAGCGCAATTGCACGAATGGCCTAGATTTTCTGGTAGAATCAAACGCAAAATCTTCAGTTTTCCGATACACGTTCGTGCAATTTTCATCGCTTCATCTTCCCCCTCGATACAGCTCTATAAGTACGTAAGAGAAATAACGAAAGATCACACTTTCGTAAAATCTCCATTATCCGAAATAGGAAAGCCAAGCAAATATCTTTGCATGGAATATTTTATAGCATTTGCTATATTACATTATCTCGAGCTGAATGTATGTACGTTCGGTTGAAAGTCGTGCAGAGAGCTAATACACAAGCGCATACATACGTATGTGGTTATATAGTTACGCGCAGGTGAGCAGCGTGTTCCTCGAGCTGGAATAAGTTCGGGAAATGAGATTTTCGCGCGAAAGAAATTCTCCGGATTTTTGCACCATATCTATCTGTTACGTTAAGAGGTTAATTGCCATTTTTAAGCCAAATATCGATATAACCAAACTTTTCGAAATATCTCGTTTTTACAGTACTTTGCATGATTTTTCGTTTATGCAAAAATTACGGCCAATTAATGCAGAGACCAAGAGACGATACGATACAGGGTTTCTACGATAGCCGTAAATAATCGTAAATCGATAAATCGCGCATAATATTTCAAATCTCATCGAATGGATATAGATATAAACCGGACTTACTCCTACCGATTCGAAGCTGTAGCTTGTATTAGTTACATGGGACTATGGGACTGTGGGACACCCTGTACGTATGGTTTCACGCGTTTTTTAATTAAACGAAGACCGTCGAGAATTTGAACGGTACAGGAACGCTACGATATACTTTATTTCCCTTCGATTTTTACTGTATTTTATTTCGCACGATCTGTTGCCGAGTCGTTGAGAAAATACTTTACACTTACCGACCAGGTCGGTTGGATTGTGCGAAAACATTGGACGATTATCAGACGTCTTCACACTTTGGAAACGAAAAATAAAGCGGAGGAAACGAAATTGGCAAACTAACAAAATTTATTTTATTTTCGTTCGGATGCGGTTTTCACGTATGAGAAGGTATTTGAATAGAAAACGAAAATGCTATGTGTCATAAAACGTGACATGGAGAACGATATTAATATAAAACTGCAATATATATATGTATATACGAATACTGGAGCAATATTTCTAAAATTACGCAGACGGTAAAATAATATACGTTTCGTATCAAAACCAAATAAAACGACAATTATACGTATCATAATATCGATGGATATAACGCGATCGAATTCTAAAATTGCCCTTAAATAAAAAGTAAAAGATGCGACTTATCGCGTTCTTCCCCTACAGTTCTCAAATGTTATATGCGTATATAAAAATTTTTTACAATCGATACTCTACATCTGTATATAAATTCATCGAAGTAATTTTAAAGCGATCGAAATAAATTACCAATTAGTTGTTTAATATTCAGAATGATCGCTATTTATAACAATCGTTTCCAACGCAATGTAAACATATATGTACGATACTATAGGTCTACGTATAAATAATCGAGTATATGTATGATAGAGCCAAAAACATGAAATTTAATTAATAAAACTTTTATACGATACATGGCCATGAATACATTCGAGGAATTTTAAATAAATTTCAATGCGGTCTCGTATGAGATTACTTTGCTTTATAACGTGCAACTTTCTTCATGTAATATTCATGTAATATAAATTAAATCCGTTTTAAACTACACAATATTTGGGACGTGGTAAGGTTCGGTAACTCTATTTTATATCTATTTTTAATTTGCGCGTATACCTTGCTCGATTCGTCTACCGTCGCGTTAGAAAGATGCTTTAATATCATTCGTCGTTTAACATCGCTAAAATTTCAATTGTCCGCTATGATACGATAAAACAGAAATATAGTAATCCTAATCTTTACTTAAATAAAGTAGTAACTAAAAGTAAAATAATTTATTAATAACTATCGTATAGTTAAAATTATTAATTATATAGGATCAATTGCTTTGAACAGAATTCTAAAATGATCTCTAATAATTAACGGGCAAACACTTTTACGTATTACGTATGTTTATGCGCAATTCAAAGACACACGCGTCAACACGGAAGAATTGAAATCGAAGAAACGAAAGCTCTCTAAAAATAGGTACAAGTGTGTTTTCGTACCAAATTATTTTCTCAATTAACTATGGAAAAACAGACTTTTCTTTTAACCGGGTAAGGACTTCGCGTTGGAATAAACTCGTTGCTGTCGTTTCAGGGAAGGTTGTTAGAAATACGTACCTTTACCTTTATTCCATGACAAAGGATGCTTTATATTTGCGTCATACGTGCGCTGTTTAAGACAATAGATTCTATTGTACAAAGTGGATAAGAGCATTTCAGCGATCTCGGAGCATTTCACCATTGGTAACAACAGTAACAATAGTAAGAATCGTTTTGAAACATTAAGCTTTGAGAATTTCAATCGTTCGAGTTCAAATGCGCCGTTAACTATTACTACTGTTATTACTAAATGGGTACCTACTCTGTGATAGCAAAAGTAAAAATTGATACGAATATACAACAATGCTGCTAGAAATATCATGTCCGATGCGTACAACATACTCTAATATGCGAAAAACGCGGAGAATAAAGATATATAAATATATAATAAAGTATATATACTATAACCATTTACGTAAAATTTAGCAGCGAACATTAAACAGACGCGTTCAAAGTCGCTTATCCAGGTATCCGAAGGGCCAATTTTCATCCACCTTCTTATTATCACCTGTCTATTTGTATCACCGATTGACGATAACTATTATTTTAATCCGTATCTACTAATACAGTTTACAGATCAGGTGGTAAGATCTTGGCTAAGATCAGAGACTAAAATTAGACTAAAGATATTTTCAACGATTTAAAGAATGTGTTTAAATATACACAATAATAACTGTCTAAACGTTCACTCGTTGTCGGTACAATATACGATCAGAATCAGGTTGTTTGTTTCCGTGGGTATACGACTAGAATGGTAAAAATGTTTCGGTGACTCGAAGCAAACGTATAATTGTAAAGGGCGATTAGTAGGCGTACACCTACCGCCTTGATTGCCACGGTGGTTACAATTATTATCGATGACTCGCGTTAGTAAACTTTTTACGCCGACTAAAATAAAATAAACTTCATGGAGTAAAAAATGTTCAACAATGCGAATGACAATTAGATAACATTGTGAGAAGCAAGTACGCAGATACGATATAATATTTCGCAAAACGCGTTAAAGTCTCCGATGCGTTTAACTCTTTGCGGTTTTCGCACAGCGTTCGCTCACACTTGCGTCTTACGCTACACCATAATGCAGATCGCCGTCGGTTAAATAGCTACGCAAAACGGATCAAAACGTCGTTCGTTTTCCTACGTTGCTCTTCGACTAAAAGACGATACGCGAAGAGTTTGTATCGATAGCGTGTATAGTAGGTCACCAAACCAGAGCGACAGGTTTCCTAAGCGTCAAAGTTTCGGTCGAATAGCAGCGTTCCGGTAGAATGTACAAGTTTCGTCCAGCCGTGGCCGATGGGAGGCAATTGATTCTGCAGTTAGACAAATCTGCCTATATAGCTGTGCCAGACAGTCGCGTCAATGGACGAAACGAGAAGGTCGATGTTAAAAGAGAATCGAAGGAAGATCGAAACGCTCCATGAACGATTCGTAGAATCTGCGTCAAGCGGCAGAAAATGATTTTAGAGAACGGCCCAGTGTAAGCACGCGCGCTTACCACAGCACAGATAGAATATCGCGATAGAGTGGAAATACCGATCCGAAAGCTTCGTTCGAATCAGTCAAATTACTCGAACTCGAACAGTTTCGGTTCGAATAACTCGAACAATCTGATTTCAACGGAGTACTTGGAAATGGAAAATAGAAAGGAAGAAGTGGTTCGTAGTACGTACGTACGAACTATTAGGCACAAAATTATTGGCACAGATATTAAATCAAAAAAGGAAAAAGCGTCGGTCGAAGGATTCGTAGAAATACTTTTAATACTTTTAATACTCTTTTATTGCGATATATGCTTTACGCTTTACGCTATAAACTGGCCGAATGATAAAGCAACGACGGTACACGATAAACGCCTAGCTTCTTGGACTTGGCAAAATTATCGACGTTTCGTAAAGAAGACAATTACAATCGAAAGACCTTGCTTCAAGCGCCTTGGTCCGAATAACAATTTTTAAAGGTTTCAATAATTCCTAATCATTTCTAACGTTTTTCTCATCTTTCATAGCCATTCTTCGTATCAAGCGTGCCAGTAGGTCACGAGATAATAAGAAACACAAGCGTAACGTCGATAAATCTATCGCTATAACGAATTCCAACTTCTGCCGATAATCTATAGGAAAAATACAACTACGCTTTCTAGACGCATTCCTGTAACGATACGCAAAATTATCATTTCTTACAACGTTATCCCATACCATTACCTCATTCTGTTTTACAATATTCCTTCCCATTGCTGATCATTTTCAAGACACAGTTTGCCCCAGTTACGTGGGTCACCTTGCACAACAGTGGCCTTTTCAAGATTTTCCAGCGTGACTTGATCTCGTTTATTCGAAAATTCAAGGCTGAAGAAGATTATTCCAAATTGTAATTGGAACAATTTACCCTTTTCCTAATATCGTGCTGAACTTTCTTTTTATAGTTTTACGAGTGTATCCTGATTCAAAATTTTTATAATCTTCGATATCGTATCGCAATCGTTAATTTTTTCTTAAAACTCCACTAAACTCCTCTCTAATCCTTCGATCGAAGAGGATCGGATACACTTTTCAGTTAAAGCTAAAGACATTTTCGTTTTTTAGTTTTATTTATTTCAAAAATAACAACACGTAGGTGCAAGAACAATAATTTAGTTCGCAACGTTAATCGAATTACGAATTAAACCAAGTAGCAATAAATACTTCGCTGATAAAAATTTTAATTGTTTCGTAAAGAATAATACGTACCGCCCCTGTTATACCGTCTCTACCTAAGTTTCTCGTTTCGCTACGATCGACCGAAGCGGATATTTGAAATCTAAAGAATTTTTTAACAAGCACCTAATTGCCAGGAACCTCGATCGTCGACACCAAGTTGCGCTAAACACATCTAATCTCAAAATCTAATCCACCGATCTGCGACATCCGCAATTGTCGAGTTACCGTGAAATACATGCTTTTAAATTACCTTAAATTCAATTACTGTCGCAACTAATACGAGAATAAAGGAACTTAAACGAAAATCTCTGTAATAAAAATCAAATTTCTGGAAAACGTGTCGTTATTTGACAAAATCTAACTGGCAGATCCCTGTCCGCCCGTATTGTCGTCGTCAATAAGTGCACGTAAGAGCGGTTGATGCGATCTTCCCAATTCATCGTTCGCGTCAAATTCGTCTATATTCGAGACGACGTGTCCTAATATTTCTCTTATCTTATTTTTATATTTTGGCCCGAAAAATTCTTATTCGCTCGAGATACGATTCGTTCAACGTCCTGTATTTTTATTAAGCGAAGTATTTTTCTCGCTACGTTCTTCGGCTGTTTACAGAAATTGATCGATAATCAGTTTACTTAATACGTACGATACCTAACTCAAAAGTTAACTTAACTTAAAATAAACTGCTTTGTTCTTGTAATTCGTTTCGACTAAAAAATGGCATCTTTCTATTGGTTACATCACGGTGTTCGGGAAATAGCTAGAGTATTCGACCGTATTTATGCATCCATTCGCATATCTTGCCTTGTTCGTTGCAACACGGACATATAGCAGTCACGCCTATCGTACGAGGTTATCTTCATCTGCAATGTTCGCTTCTATTCGAATGTGAACGATAAATCGTGAAAAGGTTTCTAGGAACGTGTCGATGGTCTCGGTAATGGAAAGCACGAGTGGCCTGCACGAGAACTTTACGACGATAAAAGTTCTTACTTGATGAATATATGTTCAGTGTGTGTGAGTGAACGAACCGATTAAATTTGTTCATATTAAAACAGATAAAATACTCGGTATATCGTGTATAAACGTAAAGTGTATAATCGTTATATAAGTGTATATCATCGATCAAAAACCGCTTAGATAAATAGCTAATTATTTCGCCTACGACACAATAAAAATGTTTATTTTTAACTAGAAATAGTCGTAAGATTAAATATATTACGCGCAAAGTTGGTTAGTAGTCTATTCTTTCGAGTAAAGTATCTGTTTATAGATTTTTCGTCGATACTTGCAAATATCTCCAAATTCTTAAGTTTCCTTTGAATGTAACCTTACGCGTACCACCCAGTACCTTACGCGTACACGTACCAAAACTATACCTGTGAGCGCGGGATAAACTTTTGTTGCTTGAAATAGCGTTTAACTCCGATAACCGCAAAAAT
Source organism: Bombus impatiens (assembly GCF_000188095.3). Classification (NCBI taxonomy): domain Eukaryota; kingdom Metazoa; phylum Arthropoda; class Insecta; order Hymenoptera; family Apidae; genus Bombus; species Bombus impatiens. The sequence continues at coordinate 1,878,609 of NT_176483.1, forward strand.
TTTATCAAAGAATATTGATAAGTCACACGATGATAGAGTATATCGTTCGACCGATACTACATATTTAACAGAATCGAAAAGACCAAATAATTTTTTAAGCAAATAAACTAATGTAATCTATACCGTACGCGTTGAAGGATATTAACCTGTCGCAAAACGACTTCTCGTACGAAATTTCGTCGTTCTCGAATATATCGTTCGAGAAAAACATATTACAGCTCCTTGACTATAAACGATACAACCTTATTCAGAGAACTTTGATCTAGTTTTCATAAAGGCACTTATGCTGGAAAGATCATATGCTCGAATAAAAATCTGTTTAAAAAGTTGATTTTGTTGACTCTATCAGAATCGATGTAGGTTTTCGAAGATACGAGCTGAAATACAAAACGCGTGGAATTTTCATTTATATGTAGATGCCACAGAATCAGAGATATGCTTGTTCAAAAGCGACATATAAAATACAAGAGGTCACTTTACTCCTGAAAAAATTAAAATCTTTTATTAATAGCAACAATCTGCGCTTTAAATTCACATATGGAAAATAGCGTAAAGTAAATATAATTATTATATAAGGAGCATTCAGCCATTCACAGTGCCATCTACGCCACCTTATTCTGTGCCATTTTATTTTTCGTAGAAAACGATTTTACACGTAAAAATTATTTAACTGTTTTTTAGTTTAGTCCGAGAAAGACACGGCCGAGCAAAAGCCGTTCGATGTATTATAACGCTCTAAGTTTCTCGTGTTAAATATCGTCAACGCAATTATTAATATTTATTTCCTGTAAAAGGTAGTTTTTATTATGGTATTTTTCGTATTCGAACCGCAAAATAATTATTTTCTAAATCATTCGTCATAAAGGATTAATATTCAGTTCGTCTCTTCCTTGCTTTCCGATGTTATACTAAATGTGAACTATAACTGTATCTTCCTCGTCATGCTTAATGAATAACACGTCATAATTATTGGAATTTGAGCAACGCTCTCTCTCGTACGATTAATCTACATACGTAGTCAGATACTTGACATCCGAACAACTAGATAGACGTAACGTAAATTCATCGTAAACGCAGTAAAATTTGCATTATCGTATTTGTGATATGCAAACATTGTTCGATCAAACTATAAGCTGGTCGATATAATTGTAAGTATACGTAACTTTTTGCTTATTAAAATCTTTAGCTAGATTTCATTGTATGGAAAGCGATGGATGTCCGGGAGGAAGAGAATGCCATTTGTCAGAGCATCGATAGAGAAACGTAAGGACGTTAGTAGTACTACCATTATAGTAAATAAAATAATTACTAACCCGACCCAGGTTAAAGCTAAGGCTGAGCTGCGGAATATTTCTGCATAACGCGGCATCACGTGACCGGGCACGAATTACCTGCATTCATCGCAGTAATCATAAATCGTAACGATGCCGTTGGCAAATGTTCAAGGATATTGGTCAATGAGCGATATCATTTGCTTTTCCTTTTTTCCCCCGATACATCTATCATCGGTTTTGGTTTACCCAAACTTTGCGAATGCTTCGTTCCAAGACATGTTCGTATCGAACGTAATCTCTCTCTCTCTCTCTCTCTCTCTCTCTCTCTCTCTCTTTAGAAAATACACTAAACAATAGTGTTATTTTGCCATTATTCGTCGCTTGTCCCAAAGAGAGGAGAAGTATGGGTTTTCTATAATTTAAGCGACAAGCAAAAAGATCGCTGTCAGACGACTGAAGATAGCAACTAAACTCTCATATACGTACATATAAGCGATAAACGATTAATCGGAGTACTGAACTTTGTCATTAGCTTCTACAAAGCCCTTTTGCTACAAGCAGTGCGTATAATAATAAACGATACTCGGAGGATCCCCCACTCCTCTGCCACTAGGTGAAAATGAAGCATCAGATCCACAAGACTAATAATACGTGGACATATATCACGGAAGACTGGACAATTCCGTTAGCACGGAGGTTGGAGCTCAACGAGGTGCGTTCTTAACGACTTATCGAAGCATACGAGGGATAAGCTCGGCTCAATGATCACTATGTGTAATCAGGTATAACGTTACACGATGCTTACACGGCCCCAAGAGCCCGAGTCTACTATTTTGTGCGCTAGTAGAACTGTGAAAATGCCTTTTTACGAAGCAACCGAGCATATGCGCCATCGTAGCTCGACCATACGCTGTCACAGCCCTATGGACCGAGTGAGACGTTGCACGGGTGAAATGTTTCACCAACGAGACTCAAAGGATAGTTAACAGTTAACGGCCATGCGACCATACCGTCATCCTATCCCGCACCAATCGACCGCGATGTGTACCCTCGCACCCTTTATCCTCTTTTTCTCGCTTCGTCCTTCTCTCTCTCTGGTCGCTTACTTTTGATTCGTTTGTTTTATACCTTAGTAGGTGCCAATCCAAGATTCGTTCGCGTATCGCGAGCGAACAGATTTCTTGATAAACGCGAAACGTTGAAATCGAGACGAAATCTATATAGGTCGCGGACTGAAAGGATATCGTTACGGAGAAGATGCGTTATCTTTCAATTTATTTACATACACTGTACATACTTGACGATCAGTTCATCGAGATACACGCATCGAGTACGTTCTGTGCATGCACGCACGTAGCTATATAGTCTCTTAAAAATATCGCGATTATTGGAAACTATAGAATTTCTACACGTTTCTATGTATTTTTCCAACGACTAATTAATCGTATAACTTCACGTTTCAAAAACTAATCGATCCTAGACTTGAAAACTATTTAACTCGAGCGCTACGTTTACTTCGACACGAGAGATTATTTGTTTGCCGTTGAATTTACGAGTCAACCCTGCAAACAGTTATTAAGTCAAGTAAAAAAAAATAATCTTTCAAAATAATTGAGACAGAGATCAACTATCGTTTCCAAGCGAAAGTAGATTTAGTATACGTTTCATACGTTCATCTTTTCTAAACCATTGTTCTAGAAAATTTCGACTATACAAGATCCACTTTCTATCATAAGTAAAACATTCGAAGGCAGAACAAAGATATATAGTAAATATATCGAACAAGAGATAGGGAAAGAAAATACTGCTTAGAAAAGCGCTTGATGAAAATCACGCGACTGTTACATTGTTTGAAAAATATGCAATAGCGTTTAAAGCAGAATTTGTGCATAAGGTGTTGTTATTGATCGTGTCATCGGAATGTGTAATCGTAGAACCAGAAAAATTCGTTATTAAAGTCCAGACTGTCTAGATAAAAATATGATATTGAAAACTAAGATGCAAACGTACGCTTAAAATATCAGTTTATAATAATTAATCGGCTTATGTGCCTTCGTTGATATCGTATAATTGAGAGATTATATCGTATAAAAGATGAAAGAGTAAATAAGTTAAACATTTAAGAAGAAAGCAAATTTAGGCCTTATATACATAGCTCAGAATAAATATGACTTTGCTCATCGATGCTTTTTACGGAAATGTAATTAACGTTCATGAAAAAACAGAAACAAAAGTTTTACTCGATATCGTGCTTACGATCGAATTAAAATAAAAATACCCCTGCTATCACAAGTGTTATCTAAAACAAATACGAATACTTCAACTTTGGTAAAATATTAAATACAAGTATTTCGATTCTTTTAATCGAATGTGTGTGTGTATGTGCGCGCGCGTATATCGCTTAACGTAAAATAAACCCATGCAAAATCCATTTCACTTTCTCTACCTTTTTCTCTTTCAGACAAGCGACGAATAATATGAGAACGAAAGCCTTTCATCCGAAAGGTTATTTCTCTCGCTGTTTGTTATGAATTATCTTTGATAATATCAACGAAGGCATTGCCGCTTTCCGACCGCCCCCTTGATTCATTTTCCAATGAAAAATCACCGTCCTTGAATTTCAAGACTTGGAACATAATTTCTTCAAAATGCCAAATTTATATGCTCTCAGCGAATTTCATGATCACGGACAAAGAAAAATGACTAACGAAATTCCAATAGTTCTGTCTATTCTAAACTAAGTATTCAACGTTCACCGTATGTACAACGATGACAAAAACTATTCACATATACATCCTTATTTTCCAATGAAGCGCTTTTACCGTGATACTTGGTCGAAAGTGTTTTCAGTGTCTAGGAAAACAGGATTGCAAAAGGTTGCAATTACTATCAAATTGAGCTTTTAATACCCAAGTTATACCACGAAGTGCGCTTTTATCAGTACAAAATAAGCATAACTTACGATATATTGCTATTTCACACCGCATCTGTTTCATCTGTCATACTAACATAACCTCTCTAGATAGAATGGAGGACACTATTCGTCGCGTCTTTGCTCTCGCTTACGTTTCTACGTTTTTCTTTAAACTTCTCACACGGACTCGCGCCAACTTGTTCAATTTCGTACGAATTTGGTGACTGGATATGCGCGAGCTTCAGTCGGTTACTTTTTCTACATTTTTGCGCGTTTTTCACGCCCGTGATTTCCGTCAACCTCCTCTGTCTTGTTACTTTCAAAGTTCCTTTCTTCACCGTCGCTCACCCTGTACAATGCGTATGCAATGTGTAGGTTCGCGCGAGCGCCTTTCTCCCCTACTACGTTCTTTGCTTATTTATCCATCTCGAGCGTTTCTATTTCCTTAACCCTATGGAACTTTGATATTTATGACAGATCTAACGGTAAATTTAATAATAGTAAATATTTTATATGAAATTTGAGTAGTATCGAGAGATCGATAGACTGCAAAAAATAGTTTCGAGTTTACGAAGCTTACCATTATTCCGTAAAATTAGGACTTGAAAGAATCGAATATTCGTTGTTTCCTAAATAGAATTTTCGTCATATTATCATGACATGGATGATCATGACATGACGAGGACATATATGTGCACTGGTTTCTAATTACATTTTTTTGAAGGATGGAATTAGAACAGTTACGAACCAGGGCGACGATATTCGAATCGTTGAGAAATTATTTAAATGGAAAATAGTCCAAAGCATATAAGAAATCGATAATGTTATTTAGGATCGTTTGACGTTCGAGCAACAAGTTCCTTAACCTACAAACCGGTTGGCAGCGCCGCTGAATACATCCACGCGAACGAGCGTCAACTAAAGTCGACGATACGTTATCGCTACACAATTACAACGTACTGTTGCTCGTGACCGTCGTGCGACACTACGCGACGACCGAAAAGGTTTTAAAGAAGGAATCGATAAACGGTAAGCATAGAACGTAGAATGCTGAGAAGCAGTAATAGGAGTTAACGGAGATTATGTTATCGATTATCGTATATCAATTCCGTAAATAGAATAAAGTGGCATCTAACGCGTTAGAGACGCAAAAACTTTCAGTTCTATCCGATCCACGAACGATAAATTTTTGTAGGCTGAACAACGCTACGCTTTTGCTTGCAAGGTGCATCGATTACAGAAAGATGATGCTCTAATGGTTACCTTAACGTGGATATTCTCGTCAGAACCATTTGTTAATTCATGCGAGGACACCTCATCGTAACTCTTATTCGCTCCGCTCAGTAAATTACTAAACGAATTATTTACGCCTCTGATGAAAGAGACTCGCGATGCTCTCGATTAGTGCCCAGTCGAGCTTAACTGCGCTCCCTTAGTAATCGTCGTCATGCAACCTTGTACAAGTGTCTTTAGCTTACACCCTATTTCTCGATCAGCCACGAATATACGTGCTTTCACACTGAAACATTTCCTCTGAAGCGAACCCTTCGAGTTAACGAGACTTTGCTTCTGCGCGTCGATTTTCCCTTGTTCCTTTGCCTCTTAAAATAACTTTCTCACCTTCCCCTACCTCTTCTCCTTTCCACTTGTGCCCAAACAGCTAATAATTATTTTCAATCTACTTCTGTTACTCCTACGTGTACCAATTTTAAAATTTAATGAAAAAGAGTTAATAAATGAGTTGATACATCTATTCGTTGATAATGTATCATTATCATATTCAAAAACATTATTCGCATCAAAACATCTGTTACAAAGCATAGAATATTAAAATTTGTCATTAAAGACGTAGCATTAAGTATGAGAAGATCTTGAGATAGTTGAAGTTTTGATGGCATTGATGCAGAGATTGACATATTGGTTATGATCAAAATTGAAAGTCTTATAATTTTTTAATCGTGTAAGACATATTTTATCTTGTAGTTACTATCCAAACTCTAAGTTATTCATCGTTTGACTTCAATGGAAGCCAATTTATAAAGTATGAAATTAATTCATATACCATATGCAAAAGTACTTGTTCTTAGCTTTTAAAACAAATCTATAATAAAACATGAAACTTTATACAAGGTTCTTAAAAAAGTAGAGAGTCGACTAACTTAAGAAGATGAAACTTTATTAAATTTTGACTAGTAATGATCGAAATTCTAATAAACTTTGATAAGTATAAGATCAGAGACTCTAACGTAATAGTTTGAAATCTAAAAATTAAGTACCTATGATTTTTGAACTATGCCAGGCATCTGTAATCTTGTAATTCCATATGAAGACTTATTAAAGCCTACTTTTGTTTCAATAGAAGAATACAAATCAAATTTTCTAAAAAGTCTTACTTCTTAGTTGATGATATTTAAAATTGCAAAATATATAGAATATAATTGATCAATGTATGATATACTTCAAAGCTACTTACATTCTTGCCTTTCCAGCCCTTGTTGCATCTTCCTTAAAGAACAAGAAGAAGTCCAGGCTGTGAGATATCTGTAACAAAACATAAAATATTACAATTTGCTCTTGAAAGCACATTTTGTTGATTAAAATATTTCAGACAGCAAAAGGTGACATGCTATTAAATTTGAAACTTTAGCAATGATAGAGTCTAATGATCTAATAAACTCCAGTAAGTATAGGAATTGGAACTTTAATATAAACGTTTAAAATCTAAAAATTAAAAATACAATGATTGGTTTCTGATGAGTGTCAGACATTTTTATTTCAACATTGGCTATTAACGTTTGCAGACTTTACTCCAGTAGGAAAATATTTATAACTTTTCATGTGATCGATCATCTTTATTTTTTTGATTAACACAAAATACAAAAAATTGAATAAATTGAAGTACAATATACAAAACTACTTACATTTTTCAGCTCCTGGGAAGGCTTTATCTTCTTGGCAGATGCACTGACTCTAATACCGGAAATGAACATTTAAGAAAAGAAACATAAGAAAGAGAAGAATAACGCTACGTTAACGCGACCGGTTATAAAATATAATCGACAAACAAGAACTCTAACATTGCGTGCAAATTCACTTGATAAGATTCTACGACTTTCGCGTATTATTATTTACACAGATTTAATCAAAGCGATCGTGACTTGGAAACATTGAAATAAACTATAATGTAAACACTGACTCTACCAACAGCATCGCTCGCGATCACAAGTATTCTTTGAAAATAAAACTGT